>NC_085024.1:19951153-20048653 GCF_963692335.1 Osmerus eperlanus
CCATGTGGTTGGATAACAAAGACAGATGCCAGACCTGTGTGAGAGAGACAATGAAGGATGGAGCTCTGGATGACAGGTTGTCGATGAGAGGAACTGACGAGAAAGACGTGAAATGATAAAGGGATGTAAAAAAAAAAAAAAAAAAAACGGTACTGGAGATGCACAGGGACACAGCATGCCCACTGAGAGCTGTATGTGTAACATACAGGAGAGGTGCATCCGTAATGACATGGAATGGCTGCAGGGCAGATGAAAGTGGACATGAACTTCTGACCCACTAACAATCCCAGTTGACACGACGTGTTTACGTGTGGGTTTGTATCTGCATGCAGGGTGTGTTTGTGGGTGCGAGCACCTCTGCATGCCTGTGTGTGTGTGTGTGTGTGTGAGTGACTGTGCGTGCGTGTGTGTGTGTGTTTGTGAGTGTGTGTTTACTGACCATGCGCAGGTAGTTCATGAGACTGGTCCCGTGCTGCCAGATCTGTGGAGAGGTACAACTCAGAGGCTTCACCCCGATCTCCTGGCTGCGGTTCAGCTCCCGCACCGCGCCCACCACCACGTGCACCGCGTCGAACATCAGCGCCGACGACAGCTGGGGACAGCAGGGGGGACGGAGGAGAGATGAGAGGGAGGGAATTAAAGAACATGTCATCTGGAGATAACTTGGATCATACTGTAGAATTGTAACTGGACTATCCTTCCGTGTGTGCGTGGTTGTGTATGCATATACAAGTATTTGTGTGTGTGTGTGTGTGTGTGTGTACAGTGTTGATGTGTCTGTCTGTAGTTACAGTGGTAGTGTGTGTGTGTACAGTATTGATGTGTCGGTGAGTAGGTGTGTGTCTGTGTGTGTAGTATTAATGTGTCTGTGTGTGGTGACAGTGTGTGTGTAGTTATAGTGTGTGTGTGTGTGTGGGCGTGTGTGGGTGGACCTACAGCAGGTCCAGGGTAGGGGCTGACGTCACAACCCTCCCTCCAGGAGAGGTTGAGACTCCTGATGAACTCCAGGTAGAAAGGGTGGGTGGTGTTGAACATGGAGAAGCCTAGGATGTTGAATGCTCGTCCACAATGTCATCTAGTCTGAGCAGAGGAAGTCCTGGGGAGGAGGGGGTGGGGGGGCGAGAGGCAGGGAGGGAGGGTAAGTCATAGAGCTTGGCAAGAGAGAGAAACGGAGAGAGTAAAAGGCTGATAAGAGAAGAGAAAGGCTAATGAGGATTACTAGCTTTTCGCAGAGAGAGAAAAGTACAGACAGAGTGAATGTGAGCGAGAGAGAGAGAGAGAGAGAGAGAGAGATGAGAGAGAGAGAGAGAGAGAGAGAGAGGAGAGAGAGAGAGAGAGAGAGAGAGCGAGAGAGAGAGAGAGAGAGAGAGCGGGAGTGAGAAAGCAAGAGAGAGTTAGAGATGTAGAGAAAGGTGGGTGAAGCTCACTAGCAGAAGACAGTAAGTAAAGGAAGAAACAGAGAGAAAGAGAGAGAGATTCTGTGTGCCATTTTTTCATGCTGTGGAACTCTCCAGAGAGGAGGGATTGAAACAAACAAGAAAACATACAGGCATGAAAAGAGAGGAAAAGGAGAGGAGGGGGTTAAAGGAAACGAGACACCACGGGGCAGTCTCCGCGCTAGCCTCCATCTCTCCCTGGTCCTTTCTTTTCTTTTTTTTCTCCCATCGCTCTTTCATGCCCTTCTTGTGTCCCTGGCACGTTGCAGTTACGTTTCCGCGTGCTGATGTCGATGGTTTCTCCCCCCCCCCCCCCCACCTGCCTTTCCCCTCACGCAGAAAAGGGACAAAGGGAGGGAGTGGGCAAGCGGAAGGACACAGATGGATGGAGGGATGAGGGATGGAGGGATGAGGGATGGAGGGGAGGCAGAGAGGCATTGGTATGCACTTACCATGGTGGTGAGGATGTACTTATAAAACGCTGATGTCATCCCCAGCTCTGACGCCTGGAGGGGAGAGAGATTGAACGAAGGAGAGTGTGGGGGGGGGCAGGAAAGAGAGAGAGAAAAGGAGAGAGAGAATGGCAAACCCGAGAGGGAGAGAGAGAGAGTATGGCCAACGTGAGACAGAGAGAGAGAGAGAGAGAGAGAGAGAGAGAGAGAGAGAGAGAGAGAGAGATAGAGAGAGAGAGAGAGAGACAGAGAGAGAGAGAGAGAGAGAGAGAGAGAGAGAGAGAGAGAGAGAGAGAGAGAGAGAGAGACAGCACATTTGTTATTCGCAGGCGTGGATGCTTCCAAGTCAGGCAGCGTTTGTGTTCGCCGCTCGGGGCCAGACAGCCGTCCCAATCGTCTTCCAGCGTGTCGAGATCCTCCGTCCTCACCTCTGACTCACGCACCAGACTGACTAGCTGGAGTCGCCACAGGACACGGGATAAGCAGCAACACCTTCTCTAATGAGCTGACATTTCTAGACTCAGAAAATGGCTTGTTAGACCTCTTAAGAAGTCGTTTATGCCTATTCACTGAACCAAGTTCGCTTGAAAGATCCCTTTGTTACGACGTTCGTAGATGCGAGTTAATTAACCTGCTCAGTTCCGAGACTTTGCATGAATTATGTGTTTCGTTATGTGAAATGAGAGCCTGACATTGAGGGTTAACACACGTTTTATCTGTTGTTAGGGGAGCTAGTGAAGAGGGGGGCTGGAGTGGGGTTGGGGGGGGGCAGGAGGGGGCTGGAGTGGACTCGAAGGGGCTGGGGGGGGGAAGGAGGGGGCTGGAGGGGGCTGGGGGGTGGGCTGGAGGGAGCTGGGGGGGGCTGGAGGGGGCTGGGGGGGAAGGAGGGGGCTGGGGGTGGACTGGAGGGAGCTGGGGGGGGCTGGAGGGGGCTGGGGGTGGGCTGGAGGGGTCTGGGGTGGGCTGGAGGGGGGCTGGGGGTGGGCTGGAGGGGGCTGGAGGGGGCTGGGGGTGGACTGGAGGGAGCTGGGGGGGGCTGGAGGGGGCTGGGGGGGGCTGGAGGGGGCTGGGGGGGGCTGGAGGGGGCTGGGGGGGGAAGGAGGGGGCTGGGGGTGGACTGGAGGGAGCTGGGGGGGGGCTGGAGGGGGCTGGGGGTGGGCTGGAGGGGGCTGGGGGTGGGCTGGAGGGGTCTGGGGGTGGGCTGGAGGGGGCTGGGGGTGGGCTGGAGGGGGCTGGGGGTGGACTGGAGGGAGCTGGGGGGGGCTGGAGGGGGCTGGGGGTGGGCTGGAGGGAGCTGGGGGGGGCTGGAGGGGGCTGGGGGGGCTGGAGGGGGCTGGGGGGGGAAGGAGGGGGCTGGGGGTGGACTGGAGGGGTCTGGGGGGGACGGAGGGGGCTAAGGGTGGGCTGGAGGGGTCTGGGGGTGGGCTGGAGGGGTCTGGGGGTGGGCTGGAGGGGGCTGGAGGGGGGCTGGAGGGGGCTGGGGGTGGACTGGAGGGGTCTGGGGGGGACGGAGGGGGCTGGGGGTGGGCTGGAGGGGTCTGGGGGTGGGCTGGAGGGGTCTGGGGGTGGGCTGGAGGGGGCTGGGGGTGGGCTGGAGGGGTCTGGGGGTGGGCTGGAGGGGTCTGGGGGTGGGCTGGAGGGGGCTGGGGGTGGGCTGGAGGGGGCTGGAGGGGGCTGGAGGGGGCTGGAGGGGGGCTGGAGGGGGCTGGAGGGGGGCTGGGAGGGTAGGTTGTGGCCACTGACCTTCTTAAGGATGAGGTAAGACACGGAGGCGTTGGCGTCGATGATGATGGTTGCCACTTTGTCGTCGCGGATCTCCTTCAGCAGGGGGGTGGGGTCTAGGCTGTCGTCCAGCATCCTGATCGACAACGTCTCCCTGGAGATCAGGAAGCGCCGCACCAGCTCCTCCAATCGCAGCAGGCCTGGGGGGCGGAGTCCGGTTACAGATGAGGGCAAAATTGAAGGCGTACCACGGCGACAGTTCTATCATTAGAAGTCAGAGGTCGCATTTCCTCCCTTGTGGAAATGACAGGTTTATGGCAACAAAAACTAATGAAAGAGATATGAACACACTGGCCAGAGTCTGTTTCTTCTGAACAGCAATGGCTCATTCATGCCATTCTAATATAAGTGTGGGAAAACTCCACTGGCAGTGTAAATAAAACGAGAGCCTGGTGTCTAGGGGGACATAGAAGGAGAGGAGAGGAGGGGAGGGGGGGGGAGGGAGGATGAGAGGAAGCACACACTGAAGGCTCCAGGAGAACGGGGCTGTAAGCAGTGTGGTAATCACTGAACCAGGGCAAAACTTTAATTAGTTTGAGGGAGGAGGAGGAAGAGAAAAAAAATCTATGCTCGCCACAGTTCTCTCTCTCTCTCTCCCTCTCTCTCTCCCTCACACATGCTCTCTCTCTCTCTCTCTCTCTCTCTCTCTCTCTCTCTCTCTCACCTTCCTTACTAGCAAACAAACACACACAAAAGCAACACAAACACACACACAATCTCCATCATATCTTTCTCTCGCATGCCTCCCCTTTCATCTCTCTCTCCCTCTCGTTCTCTGCTCTGGTTACCTCTCTCCATCCTTCTCCATCTCTCCGCTGGCGCTCTGCCTCTCCCTCATCTCCCCGCCTCTCCTGGATCCCACTACGTTCCTCATTTCCATACTCCATCGCTCTATCACCATCTCTCTTCCTCTTCTCCTCCACCAGCCCTTCCCTCTCTTCCTCTCTCTAAGCTCATCCATCTCATGAAAACTGCATGAAGGTACAAGGCTCAGACAGAGTATTGTGACCAATACATGATGAGGAAACGGAAAACCTCTCAATGACCCCAAATTGCTGGAATGTAGACACAGACGTGCGAACATACACACAAAAACACACACGCGCACAAACACACATGCAGAGGAACACACACAAACACACACGCGCACAAACACACATGCAGAGGAACACACACAAACACACATGCAGAGGAACACACACAAACACACATGCACACAAACACACATGCAGAGGAACACACACAAACACACATGCAGAGGAACACACACAAACACACACGGAGCGAGATGAAAACAAGCAGAGCACACAGCACACAGCACACAATGTAAAGGATACTGTGCTCTCTCTGTGACGTTCTCACAAAGCCAATCAACATGTTCCTCTCGCATAATTAGTGCAGCATGGACAGTGTCACAGCTATGTGAGATTTCACACGTCTTTTAAAATACACACATACAAAAACACACACTCATGCAAACATACACTTCTACTGAAACAGTTTCACTGAAGTAAAAACAAATCAACTGGTTTTTGATCTACTGTAAACGTGTTGACGCGCATGTACACATCCTATGCGCGTATGCACGACATGCTTGCTGTCTGAAACAGTCGCCATACGAATCACGCCTGTTGAGTGGCAGTTAGAACCTTTCCTGCAGCCATGGCAACCGGTTCCACGACGATAGATAGCACAGCCAACTGGGTCAGAGTCTCTATGTGTAAGATAACATTGGTGGAGATCAAACCTCAACCAAATACGTACCCAGGCTTGTGTTAGAAAGACCCCTGCCTCCGTGATCACGCCTGTTGCTCCACAACCGGTTAAGGAAAGATGTGTCTCACATGTGAAACATACAGAACGTCACGCTGGATGCTGTTAGAAAATGCATAGAGGCTATGAAAACCTTCTCTAGCTACTGTAGTCTAAGTGTTACTCGTTTTCCGCCCGGCAACACTACATGGCCACATGTTTTTATAAGTAGCATATGTCTGTGTCTGTATAGTTGTGTATAGCATTTTTTTTTTTTTACTTTCCTTTTGTCACTCCCCTCCCTCTAACTGGAGAGGAAAGGGAAGGAAGCTGACCAACCTGTTGAAGTGCTGGCGGATGGAAATAATCTTTTTTATTTACGCCTCGATGGGCATGATTTTTCAAAATGGCTAGCACATAGCTAGCTTTTTACGAATAATCCTGGAGTCCCAGAGATCACTGGTATCATCGGTGAAGAGGAAATGCTGAAATCTCTCATGCACACCAAGGAAAGGAAAAGTCCAGATCCTGATTGCGTTAAGGTGCAGGCCACTCAAAGGCCACTCTACTTCTTCAGAGAGAGGTTCCAAACGTGTTACAGTAAAGACTCTATTGTAGTACCAGTGGCCAAGGTTAGGACTCCCATTTCACTACATGACTATCATCCTCTAGACCTTACACCTCTGACTATGAAGGCGTTTGACAGATTGTTAGAAAGGAGATCCTTGCTGTGACCAAAGATAAACTCCAACCTTAACAGTTTGCTTGCATAGCTGATAGGGGGTGAAGATGCCACCAGCGAACCAGTGAACCAATACTTGGTTCTGTGTTTGTGTGTATGTTGTTCATATTGGTTATTTTGTTTTGAGCTTGTACTTAAATTAATCCTAGCATTAGTAGTTAGCAGTAAATAACAATAATAATATATATCGTATAATTTATATCAGATAATATATAGCGTTTTTAGCATCAATGAATATGTGTTTAGTTCCTGTACTCTGTATAATGCTTGGTAACACTAGGCTATGAATAGCTGCCACTCCATGTACTGCAGGCTACTTGTGTTAGATATTATTTGGTCAGGTGGTTTAGTTAGTATTTATTCTGTTTTCCTTTCTCTGGCACAGTACTTTGTCCCCATGTTCCGCTGTGGAGCTATTGTTCTAATAAATGTCACATTACATTGCTAAAGTATTCCCCTTGTCGCTGTGCTGAGATGCCCACACCCCTTTCCCACCACTAAAGGGGAGTCAGGTGGCTGAGCGGTGAGGGAATCGGGCTAGTAATCCGAAGGTTGCCAGTTCGATTCCCGGTCATGCCAACTGACGTTGTGTCCTTGGGCAAGGCACTTCACCCTACTTGCCTTGGGGGGAATGTCCCTGTACTTACTGTAAGTCGCTCTGGATAAGAGCGTCTGCTAAATGACTAAATGTAAATGTAAACACGGGTACATTTGTTATCCCCCTCCCTCACCCCTAGAGAGACGGTCAACTGTAAGGGTCAGAACACATGCTCCCTAGGGAGCAACTCTATGTTTGCCATCCTAGAGAGGAGAGACAAGACTTCATTTCCCCATGGGAGCTTGAAGAAGGTCTGCATCTGAAAGGGAGGGCAGGTGGATGGGGTCATCGTTGAGAGGATGAGGAAGATCTAAACTGGCGTGTGACTTTGGTTCTGAACTTTGCCTGTCTGGTGAACTTTAAAAGTGGATTTGGAGGATGAATGAGTCACAGCAGGACACAGTCATATCCGCAGAGAGTGTGAAGAGTCCGTGGAGCTGTGAACTCGTAGATATCCACATCAAAAGTTAACACACCTACGCACATGCAATACGCAAACATGCATCCGCACAGAGGAACGTTGACAAACATGCCGTGTCAGACACACAAACAAACATATTCACCCACTCACACACCAACTGTATCTAATTTACATTTAGTCATTTAGCAGACGCTCTTATCCAGAGCGACTTACAGTAAGTACAGGGACATTCCCCCCTGAGGCAATAGGGTGAAGTGCCTTGCCCAAGGACACAACATCATTTTTGCACGGCCAGGAATCGAACTGGCAACCTTCAGATTACTAGCCCGATTCCCTCACCGCTCAGCCACCTGACTCTCTAATTACACTCACACTCCGCCTTGGCACAGACCAGGCTGGCTGAAGGATAGCTGAAGGAGCGCAAGATGGCTCCTATGGCCAGGCTCAGGTCCTCGTTGCTAGGGTACAGAGTGACTGAGGCGAAGCGCAGGTATGGCAACCGCGGAGTCTCCTCTGGGCCGATCTTCACATGAGGGATCTGAGAAGAGAGGAGAGGGGAGGGAAAGCAAATGGAAAGCAGTATATTTTAAAAGGGGGTCAGAGAGAGACACAAAGAGAAAGAGAACGAAAGAGTATAAAAAGAGAGAAAGATAGTATAAAACGAGAGGGGGGGGGGAGCAAGAGAAAAATAGATTAAATAGGGAGAAACCAAATATATGGAGCGACAGTAGAAATAGAGTTTGAGAGCACGAGAAGAGGATTGTGGAAGGAAGTCAAGATGAAGGGAGCCGAGAGATGAAGACAGTGAGAGGGGAGAGGATGAAAGGCCAAGGGAAGAAAAGAAAACAGATGGAAGGAGTGGATGATGGTTAATTACATGAGAAGATATTCAATTCAGACGGGAGGGTGAATCTCTAGACTCTAGAAGCCTGGGAAAGTGGGTAAAAGAAAGAGAGTGTTTGTGTTCATTTTGGGGTGTGCGTGCCTGTGTGTGCGCTCACTAACCTCCTTCTCCCCACATATATGACTGACAGTAGACCCAGAGGCGGGGCTGGAGGCTGGCCCTATCACTGACACGACACCTTTGGGTAGAATCTGGCACACTGTCGAGAAATATTCCAGATTTCATCGACCAGCTTTCACCAAAGCTATTTGTGCATGTGAGAAATGTTGATACATGGTTATATAGCAAACATGTTGTCGTAAACACTATTAAACTGGTAAGAAAGTCCAACACATCCATTTGTTAACGATTTCAACACTGCCCACATAACACACATCTGCTTTTCCTACGTTCGCATCGTGTTTTTCCATGACGTCAAGTTCATGGTTTATCAACTATTTCTAACGTACTGTTTTAAAACAATATTAATCTGCTAAACCTGTTTTCAATTATCATGTTCACAAGAAAGAGAAAACCATTCACACATTTTAAAAGGGAGCGATTGTCTACGACTTGGCATGTACATGCAGAAATCCATTTACTTATTTAATCGTGTATTTAATTATTCATTAAACATCACAAAACCCGATCCGGTGCACATCTTTTTCCGGTTTGCAACTAGAGGTGAGAGGTTTGAGGATCCTGGCAAATAGAGAATTGTTTATAGTTTATTTGTTTGTTTATTGTTTGCCATCTTGGCTGTGAAATGACAGTATTACTGTACATCCACCTCCTATGGTGAAAAAAAAACATGTATGTTATTCAATCATTTATTGTAATTTCCAATGTGTAAAGGTTAAAATGTTGGAATTACAGGTCTTTTTCTTGATAGGTTTATAAATTACCTATCAAATCATACTCAATGTGAATTGGCAGATGGTTGTAATTCTCTAGAGTTGTGTAATCCCTAGAGTTGTGCTCAGGAGTTGACAAGGTTCGATATTGGGCCCACTGTTCATTTTCCATATCAATAACATCGAGGATTGCATGTAATGTAATGTAACTTCATGGCGGTTTTAGATTTTAGTGATGTAATTTAAGCAGGTCTCTTCCATTACTCTGAGAGCACTTGATTCTGTGTATCATGCAGCCCTCAGGTTTGTCACGAAGCAGAAATGTCTAACACACCATTGTGATCTCAAAAGCACCATTGGCTGGTCACTTTTTGTGTAAAAATGTGCATCTCGTCTTTTTCAAGTGTGTGTCATTGTTAAACTGTCTGAAACATTGTTCCCCCTGCTGCAGTTTACAGGTCTCTCTCGGAAAATAGATTTGATCTCATCCCGTTAAATATGGGGTGTCCTGTCCTTGGTAACCGATGCAAAAACTGTCAGAATCAGAATCAGAATGGGATTTATTCGCCATGAAAGTTTGCACAGACAAGGAATTTGCTTTGGCAGGAAGGTGCATACAATAAACATATAGGGACCTAAAATTTAAATATGTGGACTATCTATACTAAGGGTACATAAACTAGCAGTACTAAGTGGAATTAGAATTAAATAAAATATACAATAAAATAAAATATAAGTTGCTGTCATGGCCACTGTTACAGAAAAAGATAACCTTCTTCATTCGCACCACCTTCTCTGCCGTGGTTATCTCAATGGTTTAGTGCACGGAAAAGTCAATGAAGACACGAGGAGGACATGGTCTGTCTCATGTTAATTGATCGGTTTTCTGTGTTTTTATTCAATAATTCTGCTAGGGAGACACGTCACCCTGCCTATGAGAGTTACAGGGAAAGAAGAGCCTTGACTTGCAAGACCTTCCCTTGGTGTGTGTGTGTGTAATCGGGGAGTGGAGGTGGGCGTGTGTGTGAGTGGTGTGTGTGTGGTGTGTGTGTGTGTATTGAATTTCAGACAGCTGTAGCTGCGAGATGATGAGTGCTCTGATCCAAAAGTCCAAACATCCTTCTGGCAAAATAGCCTGTCAGAGTCTCCTGCCCATTGGTCAAGGACAACACACACACAGATTTCATCCCCTGATATAGAGCGTGCTGTTGCCGAGAGCGTGGTGTGTGACCTCCTGCAACCAAAGCAGTAAGTGTATGTGTCCTTAGTGATGTTGTGGGTGTAGCAAGGAGTGATATATGATACAGTAATTATGCTGCAATTCTACCACATTTGTAATTAGCGTACAGCATGGCAGATACTGCTGACGACCCGGCACACTCTCTGCTCAGTCTGCTGTCATGCTGTGTACAGTGTACTAGTCTGTACTGGTCTGTACTAGTCTGTACTGGTCTGTACTGGTCTATACTGGTCTGTACTGGTCTGTACTGATCTGTACTGATCTGTACTGGTCTATACTAGTCTGTACTGGTCTGTACTGGTCTATAATGGTCTGTACTGGTGTGTACTGGTCTATACTGGTCTATGCTGGTCTGTACTGGTCTGTACTGGTCTATACAGGTCTGTACTGGTCTGTTCTGGTCTGTACTGGTCCGTACTGGTCTAATACTCACTGGTGTCGGTGGTCTCGTACTGGGAGTCTCTCTGGAGCTCGTAGATGTCGACCTCCACCCGCGAGCGTGACGGCCCCTCCATCACACTGTTGATGTTCTCCCGGGCCAGGGCCAGCGCCAGGCGCTCGCCGCGACCACACACGGACTGGTCATCCAAGATGGCCGCTGGACCAGGCGAGGGGGAGAGACGAGATGTCAGCAGCAACTCACACACACACACACACACACACAGAGAGACGTGTGCGAGCACCAGCCCGTAAACAGGTGCACACACAGTTCAAACACTCCCACTCAGTGGGGGGAGAGATAGTCTTGAGGGAGGGGAATGGAGAGGAGGGCAGAGGGACTGAGATGAGGTTTTTACCCTTCAGGGGAGTGGTGGGGCTGGAGGGGGGCAGTGAGGGGGTGTAGAAGCCAGGTGTGTGTGTGTGTGTGTGGGGGGGGGGGTGCGTAGGTGGACACAGACACTAACCCATCCGGACGGAGGAGAGCAGGGGAGCCTGGCTGTAGGAGCGTGGCGCCATGGAAACTAGCAGGAGGGAGGAGAAGTGTATCGACAGCAGCAGTGCTGGCAGAGCCTGCATCTTCTACTGCTCCTCATGGAGAACGATCTGCCGGGTGCCTGTACCGCCACCTGCACAGACAGCAGCACGTCCGGTCAAGCACGCAGAGACAAACCGAACAACGGTTAAACACGCACCCGACAACAGTTTTAAACACACCGAACAACGTGAGCTTAGATTGAGACTTCCACATCTAATGCCAGAGCGTAATTCTTTAGCATTAATTTGAGTGCAAAATAGATTTTTGAGCTTTATCTAATATACACATTACGTTGGACTCACATTGTTATATTTGCCGAACATGACAACCAAAAATGCTACCTAAATGATTCGGGGCTTGTGAGAAAACATCTACCAGAGTAGATGGTCTTAGTCTTGCATGCATGTTGGGCTCTGAACGAATTTCACACTGTACAGTAGTACAATTCAAGCAGTTGCTGTGCTATTGTGTAGCTAACAAGCGTGCGCGATTGTTCTTGATTGATTGTTCGTTTTAGCTTCAGTTGTAACCTGCTGTACACCAACCCTAACCCTTTCTAAGTCACAGTATGGTGGTATGCATTCATATTGTGAGTTATTCAATCTGGAATAATGTTGCTTGAATAACACTGGGAGTCAGGTGGCTGAGCGGATAGAGCATCGGGCTAGTAATCTGAAGTTTGCCAGTTCGATTCCCGGCCGGTGCACATGACGTTGTGTCCTTGGGCAAGGCACTTCACCCTACTTGCCTCGGGGGGACTGTCCCTGTACTTACTGTAAGTCGCTCTGGATAAGAGCGTCTGCTATGAGCGTCTGCTAATGACTAAATGTAACACTGTCAGGCTCATTTACTCTCATTGTGAGGGCTATGGTCTCATTTTAGATCTTATTTTCTATTTTCTATTGTATAGTAGGCCTATTTTTTTATTTTTTATTTAGACGGTTGTACTTTCTCTACTTTTATATTTAGATTTGTATGTTTGTCGTTTGCACCTTCCTGCCACAGAAAATTCCTTGTTTGTGTGAACTTATAAGTTATAACTTACTTATAAGAACTAATAAGTGAATAAAGGCCATTCTGATTCTGATTCTGAAACAAACCTGTTCATCGGTTTATCCAGCCTCAGTTTTATATAAATAAAGATGTTTACGTACATACTTTGTCCAATGCCATGTAAGGTTTGTGAGTGACAAGTCTACCGTCGAGATACAGTCCCAGGTTTCAGGGACAATGCGTATGCTAACAGAAATAGCTGCTGGAAGTTACGTCTCTAAAGGCTAAGATCCCGATGTATAACTGTGACAGCGCTCTTGCTAATACAGACAGCCTCGCCAAGACTGACAGTTTGACAGGGAGGGTGAGGAGGGGAGAGGCGGAGCGGGAGATGGAGAGAGCACAGTCAGAGACAGACAGGAAGATGAGGGGTGAGCTATGAGAGGAGGAGAGGAGACAATCACCACTATGAGCCCACAAGGAGCCTGACAGCGCAGGGAGGCGGGGTCACGACCTTTCGACCTCTGAACTCGCTGGAGGTGGAGAGGGGAGTGGGTGTATGGAGGTGGTGGGATGAGTCACCTTTGACCTTGTCTAGACGACAGAAGCTAGACTGGATTTCATCCAGCCCTAGGCAAGCAAGGAAGAATATCCACAACAAAATATGTGTTGTGGATATTTAACATTTCTCTTTCTTCCTCATTACCTACCTCTATCCCTCTCCATACAGTATAATTCCTTCTGCTTTGCCTCCCTTTCTTTTTTACACCCTTCTTCTCTTCCTTTCCTCCCTTCCTTTCATGCTTCCTTGTTCCTGTCTACCTTTCTTTAAACCTCCTCAACCACCAGACATAACCATCCCTGCATCTCACCACAAAATACTATGTGCTGTGCTATTTCACTTTCAGTATACATGTTTGTTCATCACGGTCCCTTCCTGCTGTAGATTCTTCCCTCTTCCTCCTCTCACCTCTATGAACTCTACATTGTCTTCCTTCTCATCCTCCTTTCATGTATGCGTCAATGCGTGGGCATAGACGTGCGCAGGACGCGTGTGTGTACGTGTGTGTGTGTGTACGTGTGTGTGTGTGATGCATGTGCCACCGTGCTGGGCCAGACCACAGTGTTCCTGTCATTAACCTCAGTGTAGATTACAGGAGCACAGCAGCGGACGTTATGCAACAGATTATTATTCAGCTCAGAGAATGAGCTCAGCGCTCCTCGCTGGTTCCTGCAGCTCTCGCTCGGCTGCTCAGCTACTCTGCTGTTAGCTTGGCCGGCCGCTGCCTTTTGTATCAATATATTCACATTTGTGTGTGTGCGTGGCTTCCAGTGAGCTTTCAATGAACACACAAGCGTTTGTGTCTTTGTGAGGTGTGCATTTGAGATTTCTATAGCATACACATCGGTGTGTGTATGTGTGTGTGTGTGTGGGTACATAGGTCAGTGTGTACCTGTGTGTGCATGTGTGCGTCTTTGCGGTTGGTCTTTGAGCTTTCGATAACATACACACCAACTAGTGTGTGTGTGGGTGTGTGTGTGTGTGCGTGTGTGTGTGTGTGCGTTTGATGGTATATTGATCGGGGGCCAGCTGAAGTGACGGATCCTCAGGTGCAGTCAATCAAAACGATGGGGAACCTGTCAGGGGAGTGGGGCATTCCACAGGACCCTTCTGATTGGCTATTACCGGGAACCAGATTGCCATGATGGCCAATAAGATCCGGACTGAGTCCCTGCCGTGATCAATGATTGGATGGAGCCAGCACTATTTCACTGTTATTGAGGGCTATTGACATGGCTGGAGGGAGAAGATTACTACACATCTTGACTTCCATCTGTCTCTAGGGCCAGAGGAGAAAGAAGAGGGGGGGGGTAGAAGGGGGGGGGGTAGGGAGATGAGAGAACGGTTGGAGAAAGGAGGAGAAAGACAGAAAGACAGAAAGACATTTAGTATAGTGTGCACCGATGAAAAGAAGAAAGGCAAATAGAGAACGGAGTCTGAGACCAATTTAGAGAGAGAGAAATACAGAGAGAGAGAGAGAGAGAGAGAGAGAGAGAGAGAGGGCATCATAGAGAGAACAAAGGTGAGGGCAAGTTAGATGGAGAAACAGAAATTGAGACCGAGATAGAGAAATGGAGAGAAAGCAGATTGAAGTGTGTGATTCAGCTGCACTCTGCTAGGTGTCTTTGTGCTTTCCCTGCATCAGTCTGCTGGAGCAGATACAGAGGCTGGGGGTGAGGGGTGAGGCTGGGGCCGAGGCTGGCGCAGAGGCTGGGGCCGAGGCTGGGGCAGAGGCTGGGGCAGATACAGAGACAGGGGGTGAGGCTGGGGGTGAGGCTGGGGGTGAGGCTGGGGCAGAGGTGGGGCCGAGGCTGGGGCAGAGGCTGGGGCAGATACAGAGACAGGGGGTGAGGCTGGGGGTGAGGCTGGGGGTGAGGCTGGGGCAGAGGCTGGGGCAGAGGCTGGGGCCGAGGCTGGGGCAGAGGCTGGGCCAGAGGCTGGGGCCCTGGTTTGTGTAAGTACTAGTAGGCACTCTCTTTCTGCACTGTGCTGTAAAGTAAGTCACTCTGCTCACTGGCACCACAGAGTAATATACAGTACGATGCAAAAAGCATAAATATCCTGTGTGTGTGTGCGTACGTGTGCGTGTGTGCGTGTTGAGAATGCAAAAATGTGTTTCTCTGTGAGATTAAGCTGTCTGGTGAACACATTCATCTTTAAGGGTTGCGTGTGTGTGTGTGTGTCCATGTGTGGCTGTGTGCTCAAGCTCTTGTTTGGGGTGTCTGTGCTGGAGACTTGGCAGCCGGCTTAGGGTGTCTGCAGTGCTTCTATTAAGGAAGGATGAGCATGAAATCAAAGATCTTAATTATCAACAAGGAGGGGGAGGGAAGACAGTGGGGGGTGAGATAGAGATAGATAGAGAGAGAATGAGAGAGAGAGGTGGAGAGAGAGGGAGAAAGAGGGAGAGAGAGAGACAGAGAGAGAGAGAGGGAGAGAAAGAGGAGAGAGAGAGACAGAGAGAGAGAGAGAGAGAGAGAGAGAGAGAGAGAGAGAGAGAGAGAGAGAGAGAGAGAGAGAGAGAGAGAGAGAGAGAGAGAGAGAGAGAGAGAGAGAGAGAGAGAAAATAGAAGACATTAATGGAGGATCGCTGTATAGTCTTCACCCCCGGGCGCAGGCAGCGCGAGGGAGAGAGTATATGGAGGGAGAATTACAGAACGGAAGCGGGATGAGCCGGAGATACTGTAGTAGGAGGGACAGAAGAAGAGAGGGATAAGACAGGAAACAGAATGAAAACTGAGAGAGAGCATCTTGGGGGGGAAGGGGGAGACCGGGCTGGTTCCCTCCTTTTCTCCTGATTACAGTAACATTTAAATGTGACGGTTATAATAACAGCAACGTGAATCAGCCACTTAATTTATTTGGAGAGTGGAACAGCTTCAATAGCAGGGAATTCAAGACCACTTCACCACTTCATCACATGCTGTAAAAAAAGTAAAAGGATTTTTTTTTTTTCATCGATTACTAGTTATTGTGGTGGTGAAGTGTGCCTGTGCTGCAATGGGGTGGGAAGGGCTTCTGGCACCAGACTTGCCAGCTTTGCTACAAGGGTGTTTTGGGGCATGGAGACTTCACATAGGGCATTGGTTCATTGGTGTGTGTGTGTGTGTGTATGTGTGTGTGTGTGTGTGTGTGTGTGTGTGTGTGTGTGTGTGGAACATAGTAACCCCATGTGCAGTGTTCACAAGAGTTCACAGCCTACCAAGCCATGGACTCAGCGCCTCAGAGATCTCTCTCTTCCCTTCTTCCTTCTTCCTAGTCCCCCTCTCTCTTTCTTTCTACTTTCTCTCCACACATACTGCACCTACCCTTCAGTTCCTCCTCCGCTATCAGTTCCAACGCTTTGTCTCAGTCTCTACACACTCTACCTCCCTCGTTTCCCTCTCTCCTTTTCTCCATTCCACCTACGAGGCCCTCTCTTGCCCTCATCCTTGCCCTCTCTCTTGCTGGCCCGCATCATTAGTCTTCCACATTTCCCTCCTCTCCCATTCTTCTCCTCCTCCGCCTCCCTCCAGCCCCAGCCCCTCGTACCTCCCCTATCTTATTAGGTCATCTTTCTTTCCACATCTCTCTCAACATTTATCTGGTCTCAATACAATTATGTTCAGTGTGCCTAATTTCCATGAAAGTTACACATGGTCACTAGACAGTCACTAGTCGCAAGATAATTCACAGCAAAGAGAGGAAATAAACCATTATAAATACTGATGAGGCAGAGAAACAGTGGTACAATTTATTATAATCATGCAAGTGTATGTGTTGCTTTTCAAAATATCCTTGTCTTATATTCCTACCATGTATGTATAGCTGTATGTATTTCAAGGAAAATATGCTTCTATGTCTCTCTACTTCCTTTGTCTTCCTCTCTCAGTCTCTCTCAGCCTCTCTCAGTCTCTCTCATTCTCTCTCAGTCTCTCTCTCTCTCCTTCCTCTCTCTCAGTCTCTCTCAGTCTCTCTCTCTCCTCCTTCGTCTCTCTCATTCTCTCTCAGTCTCTCTCTCTCTCCTTCCTCTCTCTCAGTCTCTCTCAGTCTCTCTCTCTCTCTCTCTCCTTCCTCTCTCTCAGCCTCTCTCAGTCTCTCTCATTCTCTCTCTCTCTCCTTCCTCTCTCAGTCTCATCTCTCTCTCTCTCCTTCCTCTCTCTCAGTCTCTCTCTCTCTCCTTCCTCTCTCTCAGTCTCTCTCAGTCTCTCTCAGTCTCTCTCAGTCTCTCTCAGTCTCTCTCTCTCTCTCTCTCTCCTCTCTCTCTCTCTCTCTCTCATCTCTCTCTCTCTCTCTCATTCTCTCTCAGTCTCTCTCTCTCTCCTTCCTCTCTCTCAGTCTCTCTCAGTCTCTCTCTCTCAGTTCTCTCTGTCTCTCCTTTCTCTCTCTCTCTCTCTCTCTCTCTCTTCTTTCTCTCTCTCCTTCTCTCTCACTGCAGTGTTCACTGCACATGGCTTCATTCTGTCCATAGTCCACCCTGACAAATAGAACCTCAGTCTGACACTGGCTGCTTAGGAAGCACCCCTCTCTGTCACATCCCTGCATGTCAAGTGTCTCTCTCTCACGCTCTCACACAAACACGCGCGTTTTCTCTCTCTCACACACACACACACATTCAAACACACGCTCACTTACCACACCTTCCTAGAAAGTGTGTGTGTGTGTGTGAGTGTGAGTGTGTGTGTGTGTGTGTGTGTGTGTGAGTGTGTGTGTGTGAGTGTGTGTGTGTGTGTGTGTGTGTGAGTGTGTGAGTGTGTGTGTGTGTGTGTGTGAGTGTGTGAGTGTGTGTGTGTGTGTGTGTGTGTGTGTGTGTGTGTGTGTGTGTGAGTGTGTGAGTGTGTGTGTGTGTGTGTGTGTGTGTGAGTGTGTGTGTGGGCCTATGATGCTCGGATCAGTTGAGGGGTGAGCCACAGTGTCCCTGTGTCCCCTGGAGGTTTGAAGAAGCTGATAGACTGTTCAGTGTCACAGGCGCTCTATGGAGGTCCCGCATGTTGCAACGCTTATGTAAGTACGCAAGTTTAATCACAATTAGGAGACTCTCTTTCAGCTATGGAGGCCGCTGGGATGTTTTCATGACCAACATTAGCATTTCGAACAAAGCCACCAAAATTAAAGAGACGTACTGTGTTTTATAACAAGAGCGCAACGCTCCACAGCCTTGAATACAGAAGACTTGATCTGTTCGGATCCTCGGGGCGTTAAAATCACACACATATTTTATCAGATAAAAATCACTGGAGATATACAGTACGGTTATCCAGCCATGTTAAAGGGCCTTCTGTGATTTTTGCCTACGGTGAAAGGGAGCTTAAGCCCAGAGAAGAAAAAATCCGAACAGAAAACCGTCGTGTCTGTGGGGATCTGCTAAAGTCAAGGTGAAAGTTAAATCATGTTGGCGGGGGGGGGGGGGGGGGGGGGGGCGAGGGAGGGGGCAGGGGGCGGGGGGGGGGGGGCAGGGGGGGGGGCGAGGGAGGGAGGGGGCAGGGGGCGGGGGGCGGGGGGGGGCGAGGGAGGGAGGGGGCAGGGGGCAGGGGGCGGGGGGGGGGGGGTGGTTTAGGGGAGGCAATCCTGATGATACAGGAGAAATCTCTAACGGCGCCCGTTTGGTAAATTTATATCACAGTTGGGGTGGTTGTGTAAAGCAGCGCACTATTTCAATGTTAGCCTAAGAATCGATTAAAGGCTTGCTCTGTGAATACATATGATAGCTAGTCTATACTTTCAAACCCAAGTCAAACTTTCTCGTTTCGCAAAACTCACCTACCTGGCCTGTAAGGACAGGAAGCTGGAAGTGTGAACGGCATTGACTCACATTTTTAATCAATTTCAACCAGCAGACGACAAAGACTACTTTGACAGTTTCTAGCGCATTCTGTGGAACATGGAACGCGAGGATCAACTGTCAATGTACCAAACAACTCCTACCTACACACCCACACATCCAGTAAATGTACACACAACTTCATTACAAAGACTCTCATGAACACATACACAGGTTGTGGACTACATGACTAAGACGGCATTTGCTTTCTCCCTCTGTCTCTCCCATTGTCAGATTTTGCTGCCGTGGCAACGGAGAGGAGCAGGAGAGAGGGATGGAGGCCAGGGGGGAGAGAAGGATGAGAGAGACGGAGAGATAGAGCAGAGGAACGAGAGATCAAAGAATCACCAGAGCACAGTGGTCAGGGTTAGAAGGGGCTTGAGGGCTGCAGCATGTGTGTGTTCCAGATTTGGTGTGTGCTTTGTGTTAGTGTGTTTGGGCTTTGTTGTGTGACTAGGGATTGTGTTTGTGTGTGTAAGGGCTGTTTGGGCTATACTTCATGAGTAGGGTGTTTGTAAGTGTGTGTGTGTGTGTGTGTGTGTGTGTGTGTGTGTGTGTGTGTGTGTGTGTGTGTGTGTGTGTGTGTGTGTGTGTGTAAGTGTGTGTAAGTGTAAGTGTATGCGAGTCTACTGAACTTGCATAATTGTGTCACCAACAACCAGAGCTAAAGAGCTAAAATCAGCAATCCGAGGCATCACACAATTCAGCATGATGGGAAGTGACGAGGGGCACAGAGCCAGAGAGAGAGAGAGAGAGAGAGAGAGAGAGAGGGCGAGAGGGAGAGAGAGAGAAAGACAAGAACCAAAAGGGATGAGGGCAAGGCAGAGATTCAGCTGCGTGTGAGGGAGGTTTTCATTGTAAGAAATGTTATTTGTGTTTTCATCTGTGCTAATTCGCATTACAGGAAGCAGCAGGTTTAATATGGTTTGTTTTCACCCCCAAGGACAGTAGAATGGAGTTTGGAAATAAACTTTACAGGATCCTTGCGGAATAATGACATTAAACAACTACAGCTGGGTACTCAATTGGAACTGGGCAGCTTAGCATTCTTTACCTGATACAATAGAAAACCAAAACCCTACACTGACACGCTATGTAACATTAGCCGTCATGCTACATTGGAATTCACAATTAATGTTGGCTTTTACATTGATCAATGACTGCATTCTATTTCACTCACGGTTTGCTCCTACGAGACTAATAAATTGGTTTCATCGCATCAGGCAACATAAATCAAGCGTACCTAAGAATGTGCAAATAATATTCGAGCCAGGTTTAGTGGCATTAGGTAATGTGCTTCAGAACCATCCACTACTGTACAGAAACTACACCAGCGAACCAGTTGATTGGAACCTTCATGTCAAGAGTGTGTGTACGTGTAAGTGTGTAATGTCAAGAGAACGTGTGTGTGTGTGTGCTAAGTGAGGAGTGTGTGTAGGCTACTATGGGTGTGCTATATTAAGAGTGTGTGTACTATGTGTGTGCTATGTCACCAGAATGTATGTGTGTGCAGTACATGCTTTGTCAAGAACATGTGTGTGGGTGGAATGTCACGTGTGTGTGTGTGTGTGTGATATGAGTGGGATGGTCAGTTGGAATGGAGAAGAGACCACAGTTCTCTCCAGTCTCTGAGTGATCCGTAGGACGGAAGCTAAACCTGTAGAAACTCAATCAGCTTGAGCAGCCCTGCACCATTCATTTCCAATCCAACACAGCAGCACAGCATTCATTTCCCGAGGCTAATCTGTTTATCATCCCACCACAAACCCTCGACCATTATGGTAATAGCCATATGCAAAAAAAAAAACCCCATGCCCGCATGAGCGATGAAGCGTGTATTTACGGAACTGCAGACATTTAACACAGGCCTTGTTTCACAGAGCTGTTGACTCACGGCTCGGCACACTGGTGAATATGTACATGGTGGACTTGTTTTATGAGTGCGTAATAACGGGTTTGGGTTTGTTTGTGTGTGCATGCGGTCTCTATCCATCCATCCATTCATCCATCCATTCATCCATCCATTCATCCATATGTATGAGTAAAAGTAGTAAAAGAAAATTCATATGTCTCTATAAAACAGTATATACATAGATAAATATACATTTACAGTATGTAGATATATATAGATAGATAAAAGGTACATACATATTTATAGGGCTTCTGTATTTACATGCCTGCTTCTGGTCTCGCTGGACCTGAACGGCAGAGAAACAGCGTTAAAGCTGTGAACGCCCTCGTTCCTGTCCACACTGCGATGGTCTGCCTGGCGACGAGGGCACTGCTGGCGTTCTGCTTTCAAAACACTCATAAACGAAAAGGAACAAAGCGCATAATGGATTTCGGGGTTACAGATGGAAAGGCAGTGTTAATTGAATCACCCCTATTAGCATTATTTGCAGTGGTGGATGTATGTCCCTGTAGTGGGGCTGGTTCTGTTTTCTCTGTACTGCAGTGGTGATTAGTGGTGTGTGGCTACAGCCCCGGGTACAATACACACAGACATGCACGCAATCAACACACACTCAATTACAAAACCCTGGTCACACACACAAACACACGCCGACGGTATCGCACAAACACTGTCACACACAGAGTCATATAACCACAGAGTCACACACACACACACAAAGTCAGGCTAACACAACCCGACAGTGCAGTACATCTACAACTGCAGTCTACCTCCCCCCCCCCCAAAAGAAATAAATGAGTAGAGACTGCAACAGCTGTGTGTGAACTGAATGTGTCTGAAATGACAATCTACTCTGTTCTCTCTGCATGGAACTCAGGTCAAAAGTACTGCACTCCAAAGGCGTTTGGAGTGCCATGTGAAATCTACCCTATATTTAGGCGGGGGTGGTGTTTAAAGCCAGCCTGTCTACAATTCCAGCGATCAGCACCCCCCCGCCCCCCCCCCCCCCTCCCTGCCTGCACCCACTGCTGGGGGCAGGTGAGTTATCGTCAGGACCACACTCTCCACCGCCCCGCATCATCCAAGCTGTCCATTACTCTGCCTGGCAGCCGAGCGCACGATCAATACTCCTCCTCTGACAGCACAGAGACACGTGACAGAGGGGGTTTGGGGGAGGAGAGGAGAGGAGAGGAGAGGAGGGGAGGGGAGGGAGGAGAGGAGGGGGAGGGCAGGGGAAGAGAGGGGAGGGGAAGAGAGGAGAGGAGGGGAGATGAGGGAAGGGAAGGGGGGGAGGAGAAGAGAAGAGGAGGAGAGGATGAGGAGGAATCTTTCCTCTAGAAAATATAAAAAAGGGGTCTGGTAGATCCATGACCAATTGGTAATGGTTTTGGTTCAAGAACACAGAAACATATTCCTGGTTGTGGGGGGGAAAAACTGCTGAAAGGGGTGATACATAAACTAATAAAACGGGTTTGTGTGGGTGGAGATGAAGGCCAGAGATAAGGAGTGTGGGAGAAGTGGAGGAGAGATACAGTAGAGAGAGAGTTAGAGAGCGAGAGAGAAAGAGAAAAAGAGAGGAAGAGAGAAAGATAGATAGAAAGAGAGAGAAACCGAGAGAGAAACCGAGAGAGAGAGAGAGAGAGATAGAGAGAGAGAGAGAGAGAGAGAGATGAGAGAGAGAGAGAGAGAGAGAGAGAGAGAGAGAGAGAGAGAGAGAGAGAGAGAGAGAGAGAGAGAGAGAGAGAGAGAGAGAGAGAGCGTGTATGAGAGTTCTGGGAGGGGGTGGAGGAAGCTATATGCAGCGATGGCAGAGGTTCAGGAATAGATGTGAGTGATTGTCTCTATGTGATTACTTAACGCTGCCATCTTCAAACAGCATGAGCCATCAGCCAACATCAAAGAGCAGCTGCGTGCTGCACACAATGCAGGCTGGGTCTGCAAACGCCACGCGCTCGCCGACAAAACCTCATCGCCGTGCGAAACCGGGCTTACTCTTCAGTACAGGCCCCTGCTGTCTGGCCTGCGTTGATAACGGAAGCAAACATGGCCCACACAGTTGTGCAAACGCCCGTGCACACAGGCAAACTCTAACACACACACACACTTACTTCCTACATTGTAGACACACCTCACGTTCTCCCAAGAAGAGTTGCGCTCCAACACACACGCAGGCGCACAGCACGAGTCAACCGAACACAGCGGCAAGGCGCCTGATTCATCGTGCTCGTTCCGAGGAAGCTGAACCCTCTCCCTTCCCTCTGCAGATGAAACTGCAGCGTCTGCTGGGGTCACAGCTCACCATGCTGAAGGGGGCGCGGGTGGAGCGTGTGTGGAGGGCGGGTGGAGCGTGTGTGGAGGGCGGGTGGTGTGTGTGTGGAGGGCGGGTGGTGTGTGTGTGGAGGGCGGGTGGTGTGTGTGTGGAGGGCGGGTGGAGCGTGTGTGGAGGGCGGGTGGTGTGTGTGTGGAGGGCGGGTGGAGCGTGTGTGGAGGGCGGGTGGTGTGTGTGTGGAGGGCGGGTGGAGCGTGTGTGGAGGGCGGGTGGTGTGTGTGTGGAGGGCGGGTGGAGCGTGTGTGGAGGGCGGGTGGTGTGTGTGTGGAGGGCGGGTGGTGTGTGTGTGGAGGGGTCTGGAGGTGTGGGTGCCTCCACACATGGATCCCCGCCCTGGGTGATGTCCGATCCCGGCTGGGCTGGCCAACCCAGTCCCTAGCCGGAACCTTCCATCCTTTGATTTCTCTCTCATGGGGGGAAAAGGAACAAAAAAGGATTGGTGTGTGTGTGTAAGTGTGCGTGTGTGCGTGTGTGTTTAAGCAGCGCTGTGTGTTCATGGCAGTTTCCTCCCTGACTGATGCGTAGAGAGAGAGAGAGAGGCGAGGCGAGGCGAGGCGGTGGGCGCAGAGGGAATGGCAGAGCTGGGGCAGGAGATTTGTTGCTGTGCTCTACAGTAGAGATAAAAATAACAAACAATCCAGAGTAACTGGCACTTTGTTTTGACCCGCTGGGTAGCGCCTTCCAGATATCTGAGCGGAGAGTAACCAGCCTATGTGAAGAGGGCTGGTAGGTGCTTCCCGCTTCGTAAACACAAGGATAGGAGCTCTGAGCAGCGTGCAGCCAGCGTGCTCTAAGGCGGCCATTTTGCCCCTCCGTTTCCCCCGTTCATTTTCCAGGCGATCAAACCGTGCCCTGCCGAGAGACTGCGTGAGTGTACGTTTAGGTGTGTGTTAAGGTGTGCGTGTGTGTGTGTTTAGGAAGTGTGCCCGTTCATTTAAGATGTGTGTGTGTTTGTGTTGGGGAGGTGATTAGGCGAGGAGAGAGAGTGAGCCAGACTGGGATGACGTCCAGGAGCCCCTGCTCTCTGTCTCCCTGCTCCGGGAGCGAGGAGAGGCCTGGACGAGCACGACTCCCTGACGAGGGTGGATAAGGAGGGAGCGGGAGGGGGGGGGGGGAGGGGGGAAAGAGGAGTACAAGAACAAAAGGAGTTGGAGAGGAGTGGAGAGTGATGGAGCAAGGAGAAAGGTGGGAGCGGGGGGGGGAGAGGAGGATGGAGGGATGCATGAAAAGGGAAAGAATGGAGAGCGGGGAGACATAACAGCATTAGGAAGAGGCTGCGGAGAGGGGGATAAGGTCTGGCCTGCGCCTCTGTTCTACTCAGGAGGGAGAGAGGAGGGGAGGGAGAGAGGAGGGGGGGAGAGAGAGGGGGGGGGAGAGAGGAGGGGGGGAGAGAGATAGGGGGGGAGAGAGGAGAGGAGGGAGAGAGGAGGGGAGGGAGAGAGGAGAGGAGGGAGGGAGAGAGGAGGGGAGGAAGAGAGGAGGGGAGGGAGAGAGAGGAGGGAGACAGGAGGGAGAAAGGTGGGGAGGGGGAGGAGGATGGGGAGGGGGAGGGGGAGGGGAGGAGAGGAGGAGGGGAGGAGGAGGAGGGGAGGGGAGGAGGAAAGGAGGGGGAGGGGAGGAGGAGAGGAGGAGGAGAGGAGGAGGAGGGGGAGGGGAGGGGGAGGGGGAGGAGGAGGAGGAGGAGGAGGAGGAGGAGGAGGAGGGGAGATTGGGCGCAGTGAAGCCCTCTCGAAACATTCAGGCAAAACGGCTGCAGGGGATGGAGGAGCCAAATATGGTCATCAGAACCAAGGCAACACTGCCTACTTTCACTAATGGGCAAAACCAGCGCTAAGGCAACGCAGGAAGGCCTTATATGGTCAACGGACGGTCTCCTCTCAGTATGTTTGATGTTTTGGTGCTGGAATGAGTGATTTGGGTAGAGGCATGGTGCACAAACACACACACAATCACACACACATGTCGCCTGCTGCAGCTTCTCCGGGCGAGCGGGGCTTGACACGTCCTGCCCACCCTCCTTCATCCGAAGCAGGGTGATGAGAGGTGCTGCCAGGGGTCCATCAACACAGGGAGAGCAAGGGCGAGAGACCAAGAGAGAGTACAGAGAGCAAGCGACATACCGTAGAATAATGGATATGTGAGGCAGCGAGAGAAGCAGAGAGAGAGAGAGAGAGAGAGAGAGAGAGAGAGAGAGAGAGAGAGAGAGAGAGAGAGAGAGAGAGAGAGAGAGAGAGAGAGAGAGAGAGAGAGAGAGAGAGAGAGGGGAACAGAGAGAGGAGCAGAGAGAGAACGAGAGAGGGAGAGAGGAACAGAGAGAGTAGCAGAGAGAGAGAGAGAGAGAGGAACAGAGAGAGGAGCAGAGAGAGAGAGAGAGAGAGAGAGAGAGGAACAGAGAGAGGAGCAGAGAGAGAAAGAGAGAGAGAGGAACAGAGAGAGTAGCAGAGAGAGAGAGAGAGGAACAGAGAGAGTAGCAGAGAGAGAGAGAGAGAGAGAGGAACAGAGAGAGGAGCAGAGAGAGAAAGAGAGAGAGAGGAACAGAGAGAGACAGACAAATGATGTGTATGTGTCACAATGGCGTGTGCGGCAGAATATGTCACTTTACTCTGAAAGACAGACTGAATATTTCTGTTAACCTTTGAAGGCCATAGGCTATTTCAGCAAACCTGGAGGTTAGGGAGTAATAGATTGATGCTTGCAACAACAACATCTCCACACGAAGAGTTCTGAGATTTGACTATCAAAAGCTGTGAACACGACTCATTCTAGAAACTATCGTTTTTTATGAGACATTATTTGTCATTGTTGTCTGTGCAACTTGAGTACGTCAACAACTAAACATGGTCATGTTATTTCCTGGAAAACACCACCATTTCCAGAACATTCTAAGGGTAAGTATAAGCAAATAATGCAATGCAGTCTTCAGGGGGCGTCCTGATGCTATGTGAATATCCATAACATCCCATAATAATCTTTTTTCACAGTGTATGCACAGCGGAACGATATATAAATCATTCCTATAATGAAGCCGTAACGCGGTTCAACTCGGGAACACAGTGAGTCGAGCTGCAGCGTCGTGGACACGGGGGGGTGCTGGGGGGGAGAGAGAGACACACACGCACACACACACACGCACACACGCACACACACGCATGCAGAGACGACCACGGGAACACACCGTCCAGCGCAAGGCGGATGCGACCACCACGGAACGCATGTCGCTGTCATGCGCTCAAGTCTGAAACGCTGTGGGGGATCGAGGTGAGGTCTCTCGCTCTGGTCTCGGGATCTAAGGCAGACATGATCCGAGCACATGCCACCCCCCCCCCCCCGCCCTGCCCCCCCGCCCCCCTCCCCCAGGCTCCAGCCAGCACGAGAGCTGACAGACATGTTTTCAGAGCATGAGAGGCCTCGCCTGTGCAAACCCCGATCTAATCTGAGGCACGTTGAAGAAAGCTGTGATGGGTTTCAAGGTCGGGGTCGGGACTTTCCACGCAACTGTGCTCGCGCACGCAGAGGAACACGAACGCACTGTGGGCCAGATACACAGGCACCACACACACACATAGAGGAACCACACACACACATAGAGGCACCACACACACACACAGAGGCACCACACACACACACAGAGGAACCACACACACACACAGAGGCACCACACACACACACAGAGGCACCACACACACACACAGAGGCACCACACACACACACATAGAGGCACCACACACACACACACACACACAGAGGCACCACACACACACAGAGGCACCACACACACACACACAGAGGCACCACACACACACACAGAGGCACCCCACACACACACACACACAGAGGCACCACACACACACACACAGAGGCACCACACACACACACACACACAGAGGCACCACACACACACACAGAGGCACCACACACACACACACACACAGAGGCACCACACACACACACACACACACACAGAGGCACCACACACACACACAGAGGCACCACACACACACACACAGAGGCACCACACACGCACATTCTTTCCATGAACTCTGGCGTTTCAGACTCATTACACACGCACACATCTGCTGTGGTGACAGTCAAGCTGTCCCTCCCCAATCACACGCTCTCCAATCTGTACTCT
This sequence comes from Osmerus eperlanus, assembly GCF_963692335.1. Lineage (NCBI taxonomy): Eukaryota > Metazoa > Chordata > Actinopteri > Osmeriformes > Osmeridae > Osmerus > Osmerus eperlanus. The sequence continues at coordinate 19,978,015 of NC_085024.1, forward strand.
CCAATGTCTGTACTGAGGTAAAGCAGTTGGCTTTCAGGGAGCTCAAATACTGTAGTTGTGAAAGCTGTAATCAGGAAGAAGGGTGGGTGGTGTTACAGTGAACTAGATGGATCAACATGATGAAGGACGGAGATGAACAGCCGGCCCTTATGCACGGACAGATTGGAGTTACAGATGCTGTCATGCATGCACACAAACATGCACGCATGCGGTACATATAAACGCACACAAACAGCCACCAATACACAGGCACATTCACTTATGCACACAGAAATGAAGAAAGGAGAAGAGGTTTAGAAAGGGACAAAGAGGGAGGGAGAGAAAGAGGGGGAGAGAAAGAGAGGGAGAGAGAGAGAGAGAGAGAGAGAGAGAGAGAGAGAGAGAGAGAGAGAGAGAGAGAGAGAGAGAGAGAGAGAGAGAGAGAGAGAGAGAGAGAGAGAGATGTCAGTGTCAGATGAGGGCATGTCATCTTCGGGTGAATTAAACTGCCAGGGGTGTGATTCTGCGTTGGGTATGGCGAGGAGGTCGGTTGGAAAAAAAGAGAAGGAGGCGAGAGGAATGGAGGGAGGAGGGAGGTGGAGGGGAGAGGGAGGAGGGAGGGAGGAGGGAGGGAGGAGGGAGGAGTGACACAGCCCTCTGCTCCTGTCAGGTGTGCTGACACACACTTCAAATTTCTGACAGCTCGTGTGCTCACGGCAAAAAGCACATCTACCAATGACTGCGGAGGAAGACAATGTGTGTGTCTGTGTGTGTGTGTGTCAGTGTTCCCATGCTACAGCTGTGCACTGATGAGTGAGAATGACACATTGTATCGACAAAGCGCTCGCAGCAAGGATGCCATTCATAACATCATGCAAAGGTGTGAGCACATCACACACACACACACACACAATCTGACGTTCGCTCTGTCACGCACACTGACACAGTGTTGATGTCATAACAAGGCCTGTATTTAGAGCTCCCTCTCATCTCTGACCTGTGTGTCTCTGTGTTCTCATTAGCAGAGCAGGGCGGAGGAGGAGGAGGAGCCTGTAGGCAGTCTTGTCTTAGTCATGGTCTCCTGTTTTGGTTTCCTGTCCTTGTCTCCTAGTTTCCTGTCCTGGTCTCCTAGTTTCCTGTCCTGGTCTCCTAGTTTCCTGTCCTGGTGTCCTAGTTTCCTGTCCTGGTCTCCTAGTTTCCGGTCCTGATCTCCTAGTTTCCTGTCCTGGTCTCCTAGTTTCCTGTCCTTGTCTCCTAGTTTCCTGTCCTGGTGTCCTAGATTCCTGTCCTTGTCTCCTAGTTTCCTGTCCTTTTCTCCTAGTTTACTGTCCTGGTCTCTCGTCCTGGTCACAGCTGTCTCTCAAATCATGACGCCACAAAAACAACGTGTTTGCACATTCAGACAGTGGGTTTCCTTGCAAGACTGTGTGCCTGACTGACTGAATAACTGTCTGACTAACTGACTGACTGACTAACTAACTGACCGTTCATCCGTCTATTCATATCCGTCTCCCAGAAGGACTGGTACACGATCCATTACTAACAACTACACAGAGAAACAACAAGGTGAGAACCCTTTCATGGCGAAACACAAATCTCAGTCTTCCTCCTTCTCCCTCATTCTGCCCTGCCTTCACTCTGCACTCAATTCATTTCAGTTCAAAGGATCTTTATTGGTGTGACCTGTGGCTCCATGCCAGCACACTGGGAAGGAACGGCACAATGTAACTGCGGAAAGGAAGCGGACATTTTGGCATCAAGATGTGTGTGCGTGTGTGTGTGTGTGTGTGTGTGTGATAATGAGAACACAGAGTGCTAACAGGATGGTCTTCCAAGTCTACCACCAGTTCTCAGCCACCTAACCAGCAAGCCAGCCGACTATGTGTATGTATGTGTGTCACTGTGTGTGTGACTGTGTGTGTGACTCTGTGTGTGTGACTGTGTGTGTATGTGTGTGTGTGTGTGTGTGTGTGTGACAGTGTGTGTGTGTGTGTTTGTGTGTTTGTGTGTGTGACTCTGTGTGTGTCTGTGTGTGTGTGTGTGTGTGTGTGACTGTGTGTGTGACTGTGTGTATGTGTGTGTGTGACTGTGTGTGTGACTGTGTGTGTGTGTGTGTGTGTGTGTGTGTGTCTGTGTGTGTGTGTGTGTGTGTGTGTGTGTGTGTGTGTGTGTGTGTGTGTGTGTGTGTGGGTGCACCTCATGCAGGAGCACTCTCCCCAGGGAGGGGGTGTCTGCGGCGTGTTAAACAGTTACAAACACGGGAAGAAAAACCTTCGTCTTTGTAACGAAGGTTAGTGAACCTTCTAATCTACATAAATAGGTCTGAACTTCACCTAAGACACTCCCACAGGAAGACCATGTGACAGGAAGACCATGTGTGGCTTTGTTCGCGAGAACATGGCTGCTTTGAAATATTTACAAGTCACCGCTGCTGGCAAATTCAGAGCACACACACACACCTGTAGCTACATAATTACAGGCTGTGTGAACACACACACACGTACATAGGACACACACACACACAGGTGGTGCGTGCCTTCCAGTCTCCTACTTGGGCCAGCTTGTCTATTAGAAAAGCAATCATGTTGTGCACCTGCTCCCGTCAACAACAGAAAATCTGACTGGAAGACTGTGAAAATTTGCTCAATTTTTCTCTCATTTGTTGATTTTCTTCTCCACCGAAGGCTCGCCTGTCATGCTCGGTCAAGCGCAACTGCTTTATGAGGACCTGGCAAACTGGAGGCCATGTTTTCCGGCCATATGATTAAACGGAGTAAGTGTTTTCGGTTTTGGCGGAAAATGAGAGAGAGAGGGAAAGAGATAAAGAGATAAAGAGAGAGAGAGAGACCCCCGAGAAAATAAAGGATATGGTGCCAAGCTCTCACAGCGCCCGAACCCCTCCCACTATCACGCTCTGTAGACTCGTGCTACAATCACTCAATGGAAGAGCAGTAATAACATGCAAATCTCAGCAACAACACAAACTTCCACTGCACCGTCTCCGGAGGAGTTTTAAAAAGGTTCCTCGGATCTCACTGTGGTCTCCCTTCGAGAACGGTTTTAAAGAACACTTCTTTAACACCTGATAGAACCTTTTTTCTACTTGTATGAGTCTTGATGAAACCATTACGGGAGGTTTTCCATGGATCAAATGAGAGTTTTTCTAAGGATTCACCCATCGGGAGAAAAGGGTTTTCGGTAGAACCTTTATTTTTCTAATCATGTACCTGCACAGTTAGAAAACGTAGTCTGTCTCCAGCACTGTGTGGACTACGGCTCTGAGGACTTCTCCGGCACTAATTATCCTCCGACGTAAATATTTAATGCTTCAGGAGCAGTAATTAGCTAGGATAACATGTTGAGCAGGAAATAACAGAGTTGAGAGATGACAGGGGCCCCCATTGCCTCGACTTGCCACGCGTGTCACCCTCTCTCACCCGCCTGTCAAGGCGGTGCATTGCCCCGTATGGCGTTTTCACGTGCGAGAGGAAGAGATGGAGAGAATGAGAGGAAGGTGGTTGAAACAGAGAGAACGGCCATGACAGAGAGACGCAGAGGCACCATGGGAAGCGAAAGTCCGTCTGACGGAGAGAAATTGATGAAGAGATGGAGGAGAGGAGAGGAAGAAAGGAGGGGGAAAAAAAAGAGAGACAGATGGAGATGGCAAGTAAGAAGAAGGATGATGAGAAAGAACAGCGCTTCAATTACTATGTAAAAGAGGGGAGTGAGAGAATGAGAAGAATTCCTCATTGGCCTGAAAAGAGAGTGAGAGAGAAAGAGAGCGAGAGAGAGAGAGAGCGCGAGAGAGAGAGAGAATATTGCTGGAGGGATTTCGCTATATTTATACTTGCTCTAACTGTGCCTTTATTTATATATTTTCTTGCTGGGCTGATCTTTAATAACATGTGGATCTTTGTTCCCCTCTGTGATGAAGAGATGGAGACAGTCAAGAGAACTGAGCCGGAGGGGCCAGAACGGTGTCCGCTCAGCAGCAGAGGACAAACATCCACCCCTCCCTCCACCCCTCCACCCCTCCCTCCACCCCTCCACCCCTCCCTCCACCCCTCCCTCCACCCCTCCCTCCACCCCTCAATCCACCCCTCCACCCCTCCCTCCACCCCTCCATCCACCCCTCCCTCCACCCCTCCCTCCACCCCAGACCCCCTCCATCTTCCTCCCTCCATCTCATCCTTCTTCCTCCACACCATCATCCCATTGAGACCTCCCCACTCCTTTCCCTCAACCATCTGTGTGCCCTCCTCCACCCTAACCCTCCTCCATTTCCCGCCCGCCCCCGCCCTCCCCCGCTCACCCTCCCTCTTCTCCATCTCCACCTCCGACTGAGGGTCTCATCACCCCTTCATCCGTCTTTTCCAGAGTCCCCAAACACAAGTATGCATCAGTGTGTCCCCTCAGTGGTCGATGCACTGCAGTGTGTGTGTGTGTGTGTGTGTGTGTCTTGTGTCACAGTGTGTTCTGGTGTGAGTGTGTGTATTATAGAGTGTTGCGGTGCGGTGGCCATAAATTGTGTATTCTCAATCTCTGGTGCTCCCTCAACAGAGTGAACATTATGTTCTGCTCCTACCCTCTTCACCCTCTTTCTCTCTCTGCCTCTCGCTTTCTGCCTCTGCTTTTCTCTTCCTCTGTCTCTCTATCTCTTTCTGTCTCTGATCTCTCTTTCTTTATCTCTGTCTCTCTCTGGCTCTAGCTGTCTCCTTCTCTCTCTCTCTCTTGCTCTTTCTCTGATTCTCTCTCACACAAACACACACACACACTCACACACACTGGGCCTGGCACAAACCTTGGTAACTAGCTCAGCGGCAACAGATCCCAGACAAACCCCTAGCCTGTCGCCTGCCTTTATTAGACCAATAAAGCTTTACACAATGCTTCGCTGCCTGCAATCAGCTCACACGAGTGTGCGCGTGTCCCTGTCTGTGCCTGTGCATGTGTGTCTGTGTGTGTGTTCATGTGTGTCTGTGCATGTGTGTGTGTCTGTGTTCATGTGTGTCTGTGCATGTGTGCCTGTGCATGTGTGCATGTGTCTGTGTTCATGTGTGTCTGTGTGTGTGTGTTCATGTCTGTGTGTCTGTGCTTGTGTGTGTTCATGTGTGTGTGTGTGTGTGTGTGTGCCTGAGTGTCATCTCCAGTTACACACCTCCCTTCACACACCCATCTTCGCAAATTTCATATTCCTGAATCCTCCGTCCCTCTCGACTTTCTCACTACCTCCCTCCCACTCCTCCCTCTCCTACTCTCTTGGCATTTTTGCACCAATCATCTCACCCCTAACTTGTTTTTCCCTTTAACTCCTTCACCCCTCAATGTGTGTGTGTGTGTGTGTGTGTGTGTGTCTCGGACAGACTTGGGAAACGCTGACATAACATCATTTCCACCTCCACACCAGCTCTACACAAAGCTCCACTGAAAAATCCACAAGCTTTTACCAGGTTGTGTGTTTTCTCGTGAGCTCCAGGGGGCCAGAGTTCACGAGAAAACACACAACCTGGTAAAAGCTTGTGGATTTTTCAGTCTTTCACAGACACCTAAGGACAGGGGCACAGCCACACACACACACACGCACTTCATCCTTCCACCTTTCACTATCTCTCACCTTCTCTTCCTCCTTCTCTCTCTTCCTCCATCTCTCCCTCCCCCTCCCCTGTCCCCATTCAGAAAGACCAAAGGTGAAGGGCAGATGAAAGAGAGACAGACAAAGAGAGAGCCAGACAGAGACAGACAGAGAAAGAGAGACAGACAAAGAGAGAGACAGACAGACAGACAGACAGAGAGAGAGAGAGAGAGAGAGAGAGAGAGAGAGAGAGAGAGAGAGAGAGAGAGGTCCCAATGGCAATGTTTTTTGTGATTTTGTTCAGGATCTATTCCGTTGGGTAGGGAGAAGAGCTGGGGTGGAGAACTCTTGCATGGACATAGAGTCAGGGAAGAATAGAAAGAGAAGGGGGGAGCAGACTAGAAGCAGGTGAGCTGCAACACTCCCACTGAGCCTGAGAAGAGCAGCAGTAAAGAGTAGAGACAGGAAGAAGAGGATGGAGAGACCAGCAGGGTCTCTGGAGCACAGACAGAACATCAGGACACAGAGAGAGAGAGAGAGAGAGAGAGAGAGAGAGAGAGAGAGAGAGAGAGAGAGAGAGAGAGAGAGGTGCCAAGTACAGAGAGTAAAGAAAGAGAAAAACAAGATAGACGGGCAAAGGTGGAAACAAAAAGATAGTGTGATGGACAGAGAGAGAGTGAGAGATAGAGAGTGAGACAGGAAGATAGAGATAAAAAGGAGAAAGAAAGAGGTAGAAAAGAGAGAAAGAGAGAGAGAGAGAGAGATAGAGAGAGAGAGAGAAGGCAATGACAGCGCTCTGAGCTAAATTGTAGAACCTCCTGCATGTGTGTTGTTGTGCTACAACATTGTAATTTAGCAGGTCACGTTCCACCAGCTCCACGCCGGAGACATGCAAATGAAGATCACTAGGTTGCACAAGACACAGGTGAGAAGGAATTACTGGGTAGGAGGAGGAGACAGATGGATTGGGGGAGGGAGGAAGATAAGGTGGCAGAATTTACAGGACTGTGACGGGAGGAGGAAATAGAAAGAAAAGGAGACAGTGAGCGGAGGAGATAAGGAAGACAGGAAAAACAGAGAGGAAGTAGAGGAGGAAGTGGGAAAAGAGAAAAAGATGGAAAGCGATAGAAAAGATGGAGAGATAGACAATGGGAGCGAGAGCGCAGTATAGCAGAGGAGAGAAAAGTGGGTTTCTGTGACAAAAGAGGAAGTTCACATGGATGGAGATAGAATCTGCTGTGCTTATATGCAGGTAGACAGACTGAGCACAGGGACTGTGTTAAGACTCCAATACAGGCTCCAAAAGCAAAACAGAGCACTCTGTTATCACAGAAAGAGAAAATACAATTACTGCTTTATACAATCCCACCAAGGCTGGGAGAAAACAGAGAGACTTAACCGCGACGTTAGACTTTTGAAGGAATGGAAGAAAAGAAATAAACACACACAAAATAACAATCGATAGAAATGGCTCAGTTTGACTCGCCTGAGGAGCCAATGAGAAGTGGTGGTGACGGGGATTAGGACCAGAAAGGGATAGGACTCGAGCTCCAGCCTAAATTGTCACTGTCATATCATTGTCATCAAGCGATCCAACAATGCGCATCAAATGTCACGTGTAACGTGTTTTTTTGGTGTGAATCGTCTCTTGCTGTGAGGTTCGTGACCGGAGGCGTCTGGCAACATGTAAAGAACGCAGGAAATGACACCTGTCATGACTGCTCTTAACGAGTCAATTTGCGACTAAGTTGTTCAATGCTGTCGATGGAGCGGCAACAGGCCAAGTGCTGGCAGTACATGAAGACTACGGCTGGTTAAAAATTAGCTGTTAGCGTTCTCTAAACCGTCAAAGAAAAATGCATTGTGTCACAGCGCTAGTGTCACAGACCCGCGGTGGCCTGACTTAGTTTTGACAGGTTGGATTGGTGAGTCATAAAATGTAATAATTGACCTTTAACAAGAACAGTTTAAGTAAAGTGCTGACAAACTTCTCCCTGTGACTGTGTTGGCGTATGGGGCCAATCAGTCGAGCCAACAGCAGTTCTACATCGGATTAATAGAGAAGATATACTTTTATATTTATATTTATGTGTGCCACATGTATTTATGAAGGTATGAACAAGTAGGAGAGAGAGAAAGTGAGAGAAAGTTATACAGGTTTGCATGAAAGGGATTAACATCCCATTACAGTGGAGCTGTCACTTGCCTGTAAAACCCCCAAAAAACATTTCCAAAAACGCTTCCCTTTTAACCACCGTCGTCTAATCTCGCCGCAGATCCGCCTCAGAGAGACTTAGGGGCTGTTACTGATTCCTCTAAAGCTTTAACCATGAACTCTGGGACCTGGCATTTATTTAGAGAAAGCAACATCCAGACGGGTGCTTAGGCGGGCTATAATCACGATGGGCAACATCGGAACAGCCGTCGGATTATTAAAGGCAGGATCGGTACGTTTTGCGAGCCTAGCAATTTTGGCTTGACTTCCAAAGGATTCATACCAAAATATCCCACCCCCTCTCTTCAAAGCCACTCCTCCAAAACACATGAACGCGTTGCCTGACTGGAATGAGGGGTCGATTAGGAACAAATTCAGACTGCACTTACACAAACACATACACATTCATGTATATGTCATCATATATGAAAAGTTCACACACAGAATACTACTGAAAATTGACATCCACATATAAAATGGAAAATACTTTTGGAAAATAATGTTTGAATGGAGAGAGGAGGAAAGGGAAGAGGAGAACAGAGAAGAGTAGAGTAGCCTACATGCTCTAGGCTAGAGTACAGTGGAGTATTATACGGTCCTCATTAAGTACTCATCAATGATGCAAACTTTTTTTTTTTCAAAACCTTTTTCCATACCTTTTTAAGAATTGTATTTTTCAATCTTTTAAAAACCCCAAAAAAAAAAATTCAACCTTTCGAAAAAAATAAAATAAAATGATATTACAAAGTGTGTCTCAACAACATGACCTACCCTGCCTTTAAGAGGGAGCTGTATCCTTTGAAACCCCCCCCCCCTCCAATCTCCGTTTGGTCTTTTCATTTATTTACCTTCACAGTCATATCCTGTAAGCTACAGGTAGACACTCCATACTCCATAGTGACAGAGGTCAGATTTCAAGGGAAGTCAAGTCAAGCTGGAGCATCAAACTTGACAGGAAGTAGAAGCTACAGACAGAGGGTCTGCTAGGCGGGGTCCTGTACGGTTCATGGCTCGATGGCTGGCAGTGTTGTAACGTGAACATGGCTTCCCAGACTTCTCAGTAATGCTCAGGCTTCCTATCTGCCCTGCTTACTAGAAAGCAAACATTGCTCATGTTTTATTCATGATATGTCAATGCAGGCAACTTCAAAGGATTGTCCGTTTGGCCCGTTCCAAGACTGTGCGTCTCTCTCTCTCTCCCCCGTGCCCCCCCTCTCTCCTCTTCATCCAGTCTCCCTCCATCCCTCCCTCCCTCCCCACTCTCTTTCCAATCCCATTTCTAACTTTATCTTCATTTTTCTCTCCTTCTCACTTTTCCCCTCTCCCTTCTCTCTTTCCCTCTCTCTCTCTCTCCCTCCCCTCTCCCTTCTCTCTTTCCCTCTCTCTCTCCCTCCCCTCTCCCTTCTCTCTTTCCCTCTCTCTCTCCCTCCCCTCTCCCTTCTCTCTTTCCCTCTCTCTCTCCCTCCCCTCTCCCTCTCAGTGATTTACAGCAGCTCTCTGCTGGCCAAGCCTCCACCACCTGTCTCCCTGCCAGCCATGTCGAGTTTTATTTACCATAACGCTCTCACAAATAAACACAACCAGCCGCCACACACACACACATACAGAAATCACACACACACACAAACCTCACACACACACACATTGTTATGAACCCATTTCAACAAGACCATAGCCGGGATTGTTTGCTCCCTTCTTTTGTTTGTTTTCACCCCACCTTCTCAAAAACCTGTTTACTCTTAACCTCTCTCTTTCGCTCCGTCTCTCTCTCTCTCTTCCGTCTCCCCATTCCGTCCCCGCAGACCCAGTGTTGCCGGGAGAAAGGCCAGGGATGGTCAGACTGAAGCAGGTTGGGGGTTGGGGGGGGGGGGGGAGAGACAGACAGCTAGGAGGTCCTGACGGCTAATCGATGAGTCTGGGTCTCCCCCCCGGGGCCCGGGACCAGCCGGACCCAGAGACGGACCCCCCTCTGAGCTCCTCTTCCTCCCCGCCGGGTTGAGAAGCCCAGGCGCCCTAAGCCAGGCGGATTAGCCGGCTACTGTTAAGACTCTGGTTCTTTTCTGCTGAGTGATCACTTCCTTTCTCTCCTGCTTTTCTTCCTTCTTCCTCTTTCTTCCTCTCCATCTCCCCCCCCCCCCCCCTTTTCCCCAAATGTTCCCACCCTCTTTTAACCCTGTTTGATAGGCGTGTGTGGATGTCTGTGTGTGTGCACATGCATGAACACGTGTATGTCATGAGTGTGTTTTTGTGGTTGTGATTGCATGTTAGTGCCTGTCTAAAAATATCCATACCCTTTTTGTAGTACAGGGTTTATATGTAAAGACCCTGGAGGGCGGTGAAAGTGAATCAGGTGCTAATACCAGGGACATATATATAAAGGTGCCCTGCATGCACTGTGTCCTGTGACAGGTCTGAGTGTGATGGATTCGGTGGCCTGAGCAGCAGAGACGACGGCCTAGGTAAGCATTCGGAGGATTTACATCGGAACCGTTGACACACTCCAACGACCCCCCCCCCACACCCCCCATCCCCCAAACCCAACCGAAGGCGAGATTGATCTCCACGGCAACGCCAGCTCATTTGGCTGGGTTCCAATTGAATGCCGGGGCAACGTGCGATTCGATGACACGCACAATCCGTCAGAAGGTTTGTCCTTTTGTCTCCACCTGGAGAGACAGACACACAAAAGCTATAGCTTGTTCAGGTTATAGCTCCACCCTGTGCTGGAGCTGCTGTTGTTATTGGCAGGGAAGGGATATCACTACAAAGTGCCAAAGGCTAACTACTTTTCTCCGTTAATGGTGAAATTGGTTTCGCTGATTGTTCCATGTAAAGAAATGTTTTCCAATTGCCTGCGTGGATGTGTCTTTTATCTTACCCTCTGTTTGCTAATGGGCTAAACTGGAGCACCCCACCCCCCACCCCCCAAAAAAAATGAAAACACAAGGGCTGCATCTCAGCACCAGCGATACACCACCGCACTCTACCATGCAGCTCGTCTCCAGCCCCGGAAAAAGAGCCTCAGAAACAGGACCTGTAGCAACTCGATCAAACATTGAGACACCTGACAACTACGCACCAGATATGAACATCCCATAATAATTCCCTTGGTCTCTGCACTAGTGTAGTCCCTTGATCGGCACGGATCCGTCAAGTTCACAGCAGCACCTTCGCTTACGGCACCAAACGAATCGATTTGTGTTTCTTCTGGATTGAAGAACACGATGTGCCCGAAACAGCGTCCCAGCTGTAGCGTTCCTCTGCTAGGTTTACACAAACACACTCCTTAAGGCGATCAAAATGCCACTCACCTTAGAACACGCTCGCCGGCTTGTGTCCGTTGAAGTAAACAGAAACGATACTGTACAGGGTGCTTTGATTACATTTGTTGGTTTTCTGCGAGCGTGTGGCTTATGTCTGCACCATGCCAGGAATAGTCGAGAAGAATTACTCCAATAATAGAGATACAGCAAGTCAATCTTGCACCAACACACACATACACACACACACACACACACATTACTGTGGAAGAAATTGGATTTTCTACGTTTTCATGTAAATCACAATCAGTAGATCAGCTATTAACGTATTATCTTCTCATGTATTCTGTCTTATTATCCATTCATATATGTGTTCCTACTTGGTTGTGATGACTGGCACAGTTCTTTGGTGTAGTATCCGGCTGACTATAATAACAAACACCTATTGGCTGTATGTTATCTTTGTTTTTTCTCTGTTCACTATAAACACCATCCTCTCACATTCATGACTCAGAGAGACTTGGTTAGAGGTGTTTGTTAAACTCTCTCTCCAATCTGCAGATTGATAATACTTAGAAAAACCCAGATCTCAGAACTGAACTTAAGTCACTCCATTAGTGAAGAGATGAAAACAACACTTTATTTATCACTATCCAACAGCGCGAATTGTTAGATGAGGGACTAGCGACTGAAGTTGTGCGTTATCACGCCCAAATCACAAAGCGTGTACTCAGTTAGTCAAGAGTTCACCACATTGCAAAGTGAGAGTCAAGGGTTACTGAACGCTAGCAGAACACCTGTCCTACATCTATAAAGTTAAACAATGGATTTTGGTGTTTCAAAACCCATCGACACTGTATGACTATGTTTAGCCTGTGTTCTGCTCCTCTCTCCCACCAACCGTCTCTGGAGGAGGGGATCCCTCTTTGAATTGCTCCTCCCAAGGTTTCTTCCATTTTTTCTCCTGTTGAGAGTTTTTCTGGGAGTTTTTCCTTGTCTTCCTTGAGGGTTTAGGTTGGTTGAGGGGCAGTTCTATGGCCGTATGTGAAGCCCTCTGTGACATGCTTGCGTGTAAAAAGGGCTATACAAATAAATTTGATTTGATTTGGCAGAAGAAGCAACATTTTTCACTAGAGTGTCTTCTGTAACTGTTAGTGGAGACATTGCAGCTTAGAAGACAAGCCAGGGACATGAGACATAAAGAGATACCGTTCTGATGTACACTTGCTGACGTCAGGTGGCATTAGCTGTATGATTAAGACGGAATATAACAAAATACAAAAAAACTAGTTGGGTGGGCATAGATGATGTTTTTAAATCTAGATTAATCTCACTGTAATCGAAGCCGAAGGCATTCAGAATATGTGTGCTACCCAAAAAATGACTAAAACAGACATCCCAAGTCTCACGGAAGGTCCGGGAGTCTCCCGCATTTCAATAGCGGCTCCCGGACGCCTTCAAATGCTGTACAATCTGGGGGGGGGGGTGTATGTGTACGTGCTGGTTGAGGGGGAGCATCATGCGTGTGGATTGCGTCCCGGGGGAGGGGGGGGGGGGGGGAGAAGCCACCTCCCGGAAATGAGTCTCTGCAGGTTGGGATGTCTGCTAAAAGTAAGTCTTTGAGAACGGGTTTCTCAAGCCAGGTGGCGCATTAGACCAGGAGCTCATCTCCTGTTTCCAAAATGCATCACAAACTGCTTGAGAAATCTGTTCTACTATGATAATTGGTGATGAAAATAAATTATGTTCAATAAGATGTCCTTGTGTTTATTAACTGTTTATTAGATTAGTTAGCTTGGCTGAGAGAGCTGTGCTGACGGGCTTGCCTCGCTTGCCCCGGCATCTTCCGCATTAGCTAAGGGATGCTTTGCGTTTCGGTGGTATTTGAGACTGGAAGAACTCCGTAAACTAATTCCGCATAGCACAAGGTGCAAACAACCTTAGTCTGGTCGAGTTTTCCATTGGGAAGCTTCTTAAAAATACATTTTCCCTGAAGCAAACCAGGCGGCTTCATAGCTGCATCCATGTTAGCACGTCACGTTTGATGTGATAATTTCATACACAAGGCATACACACAGGTTCGAAGACTCGTTCTCGCCCCCTACAGTGCAGTTCGGCTAGGTATACATCCGCGCTAAAATATCAAGGTGAAAGTCATCATAGCTTGCGTAGTATAGACCCAGCTCCCAACCCAACTTTGAGAATAGATTAACGGCAATATTTTTTTTATCGCACGATAAGAGTCTCACGTTAACGCAGCGCGTTAACACCGATAACGGCCCACCACTAAAAAAAACACAATACAAAACATAATATCGAGCATTCTGGTCTTCGCTGAGGTTCAGGGTTACATTTCGCCAGAGCAACCTTTAAATACAACACAATTATTTTTTTCCCCCCTAAAGGGAACTTCAGATGGGTTGCAGTCCTCATCAGTAAAGATGACGGCTTCCTGTGCAGAGAGGACAGGCTGGGCCCTCGCGTCCTCTAATGACCAATGATGGGGAGACGATGGAGAGAGGTGGTGACACCTCCAGACCCCATGCAACTCCAGACCCCATGATGGGAAGAGTCATTATCCTCTGCCCATCAGCATCACAGGTACGTGACCACATGTACGCTTACACACACTGTCCCCGGTAAAAACTCTGTGTGATACACAGTCTCACTGTGAAAAATACTGTCAACCGCAATGCATGGTGGGAAATCAGTGCACGCCATTACCAATGGATAGAGTTCCAGTGGATCTAGGTTGGTCGAGGAATTCCTGCAGACGTGGTTAAAACGCTTGGATGGAGAGAGAGAGCACAGACGTTTTCTTTCCCACTTTCAGCCTCGATCTACGATAGTAGGCAGTAACTGCATTCTGGAACGAGTCGGTTTGGACAGCATTTCAAGAGATAATGTCCCTTCTGGAACCCAGATAGCAGGAACCCTTTGTGGAGATTTCATCTCGTGTGACGAGCTCGCTTGGGAACAATGTAACATCAGCTCTCAGACGCTGGTCCTCAGTGTCTAACACGCTATCCAACTCCCCCCAAACCTCGTAAAACTACACTGGACTTTTTAGACATGTCGTTCTGTGGTGTCTCCGATTGGCCCCAAGGGACATGACATAACCGGGCCCAGTGGTAAGGGGGCGCAGCACTGCTGCCATGGTCCTAATGAGACTACGCCAAACACCAGCTCAACACGCGATAATACCCACAACGCCCTTCAACAGGCTTAAGTCCTCTCAAGCTGAGATCCTCAAACAAACCTTCTTAACCTTTTCCTCCACCTTCCAAGCACACACCCCCATCCCAAACCTCTGGCTGCATGAGGGCCTTTAGTCATCTTGCTGTGAACATTCTAGAGACATTGTGCTTTCAGCTCCTTAATCTACCGAAAACGATTAACTCAGACCAAAAGTGTCACCTGAGCTTACACACTAAGTATTACACCCAAACCTGATTAAACCCATTAAAGACTGACCTTTTTCATGAATTTTAATATGGAAAGTGTCAATCACGCCTAAAGCTCTATAGGAACCTATTATATCACTGGAAACACTGCCTTATAGCCAACCCTGTGTACAATGAACCCCTTAGGTCCTACACACACACACACACACACACATACACAAAGACACAAAAAACACACACACCGCAATTCAATCTTAATGACTCCATTAACTGGGTAGAGCCATTAGCGGCCCAACGCTTTATTTTACGGCCGAAGCGACACACACACACACACACAACTCGGGTGTGGTGCCACGTGTGAGTCCTAATGTCAGCCCTCCCCTGCCTGCCTGCCCCCCCCCACCACCCCCCGCACCCCCAACCGAGCAAAGCAGGAGCCGACAGGCGACTGAGCAAACAGGGCCATCGTTTCTGCTCCATTAGGCAGCGAGTAGCAGGGGGTTATACGGCCAGGCGCTCTGCGCCAGCGAGGCCACCGGCTTGACTGGTGGCTCCAGCCTTGCAAACCTGGCAGGGGAGCTGAGGATACAGGGTAACGTAGTCCTGGACTATATCACATCCTCATTAACTCACTGTTCTGGACTACAGCTGGACTCTGAAACTCCGGGGCTACGACCAGCACTGGCCTTTATGAAGCCTCAACTCTCATCGTCGGCAAGCAGGAAGGGCCAGCCGGAGTAGTGGACTCTAGATTAGAGTTGCGGTGAGAAGTGATCCAGTCCAAGAAGAAGGAGACAGCCGGAGACACTAAAGCCAAACCAATCAGTAAACAACATTAGCCCCCGTGTGATGCTCCAATTGGTGGCCATCTGGTCCTCGGCTCTGCTTGTTAATGGTGTCTGGGGGTCACGGTTAGAAGACGGTCGACGCCACCTGGATTTCATAGGTTCAGAGGGGCGGTGCTGTGACTCATGTGGTCACGTCTGTAAGGTCCATCTGGGGAGGTCAGGGGTCATAAGGCTGATGTCATTGGAAACAACACGATATCAGCCGTGAGAGGGTCACGCTGGTCTAGTTTACAGTGGTCCTGTTCTATAGGAGACAGCTCAGATAACCTTTGACCTAACCTAAGTGATCATAAGGAGAATCCATCTCCACCGGCACCCACACCATCCAGTATTTACTGATGTGTGCATTCGTTTATGGCGTGTTAACTGGCGTGCTCTGTACAGCCATGGTGTGAAGAGTTTGTCTCTAACCTTGCTAGGTCAAATAGCCTTAGCGGTTTTTAGCTGTCCATCGCATCCAACACAGACTTCCTGGTACAAACTAATTAGGCTATCTCTATTGGCCAATGCTAACCACTAGTGCGTGAGTGCATGGCAGGGCAGGGTAGTTACCTCAGTGCCAGATCTGATGCTAGCTACATTACTCTGGAGTATTAAATGTACTGTACACCTAGGCTGAACATGATCTTTTCTTATTGTAGTCCTGTGGTATGTATTGTACACCTATGGCATCATGTTGCCACCGTTAGAACAGAGCTGTTTTGAACTCAAGAATGACTGTGGTTTTTACATCGTTAACTTAAAAGAGTCATTTAGAGCAGCAATTTTACGAAGCAATCTTGGCAATGCTCCATTTACACTTGCTTGTTGCTGTGTCACAATTACATACATTCTAAGCAAAAGCTTATAAAAAAAGCATTGTTTTTCAACACTGTCATAGGAAGTTTCAAAATCAGCGATGTTGGACTCGCGTTTCTGTTTAAAAGCCGAGGATCGTCGGACGAGGGTCTTATCCAACACCTCGCCTACACAGGTGAACAGAAGCGGAGCAAACCGTTTTGAGAACAACCTTGGTATTTAAAAAATTCAAATGTACTCGTGTGATGTGCTCAGTATGAAAGAGGTATTAGTGTTAGGTATTAGTGCTAGTCCAGTCAAGGCAGTTTTTTTTGCCAATTGTTTTCTCTCTCTCCCTCCCTTTCCTTCCTTCCTCGCTCCCTTGGGCAACAGAACCATTTATCAGCTTCCAAAGGAGCGCGTATTGATGTGCAACATGACTAGGAGTTCATCTTTTATTATGCTCTAAACTGCAAGGTCAACTTGGTGGAAATATGTGTCATAGCTGTCAGGACATGAAACAAACAGCCTTGTGTGGAGATCTTGAGTCAAATACACAATAAAAGATAAGAGTCGGCTATATATCTAGATTCGGTAGGGGATCTCACCCAAGTTTCCTCTATAGATCCCACATAAGGTGGTAACGCGTGTCATGCTACAAGGTACCACAAAATGTAATGTAAAGCTCTTTAGCTTGTATATGTGCATGCTTTGAGAAAGAAACCGTCTTGAAAGCTTGAACGGTTGGTGCGTTGCCATAGTAATGGTTTTTAAATCTCCCTTTCCTAAGTATTGTACAGTTAAGTAGGCTACTAATGACGAGGGGGGCATCTGTGGAAGAATACATATGTCAGAAAGTCTATTCAAGAGATCAGTTCAACCTGCAGTAACATGAGCCATATCCCATTATACCTACACCCCACAGGAGCCCTATGTCCGATACATTAATACTGAACTAATACAGAAATAATTATCCATAATAATACGCAAAGTGCATTTGAAAACCATAACAAAAAAAACAACGACAATCTTCCAACCATTCCACAGACTCTGCTGCAAGCTTGTCACGCGATATTCCCAATGACTTCCTGCGTACACTGGGCATAATGCAGCCATTATAACCATGTCGCTCACATCATAACACACAGAGTCTTCCTCTTCTGGTCCTCCCTGCTCTTTCTGGAGGGGACAATGGGGAACGGTCTTATCAGTGTGCAGCTGCAGTAATCGTATTATTTAGTAATCTTAATTCTCTCAGGCCGGCCAACAGTGTGAACGAAGCATGGCCGTACTAAGCCCATCAGAGTAGTCCCAGGGAGCAGAGGTCTTTTCCTGCTCCACGGCCGCCAGACTAGTCTCTCTCTCTCTCTCTCTCTCTCTCTCTCTTTTGTTTTCTCTCTCTCTCTCTTTCTCGCTCTCTCTCTTTTGTTTTCTCTCTCTCTCTCTTTCTCGCTCTCTGTCTCTTTTGTTTTCTCTCTCTCTCTCTAAAACTCACTCACTCACTCTCTCTCTCTGTCTTGAATCCCCCTCACCCCTCTCTCTCCCTGTCTATCTGTAAATGCCTTCTCTCCTCTTCATCTCACAGTCCCCCTCCGTCTCTCTCCGCCTGTCCGAAATGATGCATGCTGTCTCTTATTCACCGGCTCTCCCCTATTCCCTTGCTCTTCTCTCCCACCCCCCCCCTCCCCCACCCCCTTCGACGGCCCTCCCACCCCGACTCTCTCTCTCGTTCCCCCCTGCTCGCTGTCCCTGACTCTCCGAAGCGGGAGTTGGTGTAATGGCGTTATTCACAGTTCATTGGCCTGTTTGAAGGGACGATCTTGATTGAGTGCCTGCTCGGGCAGAGCCCCTATATGGGCGCGGAGGGGCGGTGGGGTGGGGTGTGTGTGTGTGTGTGGGGGGGGGGGTGTATAAACATGTGGTCTGGTTCCCGTGGAGACGTGTAGGCTTTGTAACAGAAGGAAGCGTGCCCACGCTGGGGCTCCGTTTGAGCCTTCAGCTGAGGCGACACTGGATATGAGGACTGAGGATCACAGAGGAGAGCTGGGACGGTGTGTCCTCTGCTTCTGTGGAGGAGCCGGAGAAACCGACCAGGGAGAGAGAGCGTTACTTCCTATCTCCTTCATTACGACGCTCCTCTCTCCTTAATAAGGCACTGACACACATCCCCAAAACTGCTCCGTGATGCAAAAATACACACCCCTCATTAGTTTAAATTAACCCCAGGATGAATGTGCAGGAAGGAAGAATGTAGATACTGTATTATACACACACACACACACACACAGAGCGTGTCACCATGCACACCAGTGCACACGCACACACGCGCGCGCAGAACCACAGCTCGCTCTCCAAAACCACTGTGGTTCTGCTGTAAGCCTGGTTATCCACAGATCACGCATGCAATCTCTGTTTGTCCTACACACACACACACACACACACTCAAATCGCCTGAAGCTGAGGCAGCCAAGACGACGCGATCTGTGATGCTTTGAAGGCAGCAGAAAACCAACTCGGGGCTCAGACATAAAACCAAGGAAGCACATATGACATAACCCAGGCTCACGTTACCCACATAGCACACATTTCAGGTCAACACACACAAACATATAACGGTAGAGAGGAAATGTCATACTTACAGAATAAACCAGACTGTGTCAGAAGCTGGCGTCCATATAGCGGTGTGGAAGGTGATCAGAGATGCCCTCCACAGGCATAAAGATTGAATCCACTGGTGGGGGCATACGTGAGGGGTGTGTGGGGAGGAGGGGGGGGGGGGGGGTAGTGGATACTGGGTGGTGGAAGGCGTGGTAAGGTGGTGCCACTTCAGAGAGCTGTGTTGGGGTGCGGTTAAGGGGATCTGAAGGTTATGGATTGTCTCAGAGGTGAGTGATTTGGAAGGGTGAGACCAAAAAATACCGGAGGAGGTTCCAATGTTTGGACTCCAACACTCTTGAGTTGGACAAGAATTGTCTGACCACAGTATTCCTCTGGAGAAAAGAAAGGGAGGAAAAATAAAGGTTCTTCTCCTTCCTCCTTCGCCTTTTATCTCGTGTTCTCAGTAGATGTAGGACCTTCTTGTTCAAATGAGAAAAAAGGGGGAGGAAGATTTTTCTGTTTCTGTTTAAAAAAGGGGGCCTCCCTCTCCTTCCCTTGCTCTCTCTCCTACCCTCCTCCTTTGTGTGTTTTGGTTCCTTCCGGTTTGCGAGGCCTCCGTGTCTCCAAACGCCAGTGTCGAAATCCAATTGCTCGGCTCAACACAAGGGTTGAAAAACAGAACGGGGGAAATGACAAGCAGATGAAGGGGAGGGTTTCCGACACCTGCTCTCTCTCCGCCTGTTTGTCTCCCTCTCTCTTCCTCTCTGTGATACTGTGAACCTATACCTCCTCTCCAGTAAAACCCCTCGCTGTCTGTTTGTGTCAGGGCTTGCCGCGAAGCCGGCGGAGGAGATGCAGTCAGATGGTCCTAATTGCAACAAGGCTGACTTCCTCCAGGAGCTGTGAAAAAAGGGACATTCACTCCTCTCTCTCTCTCTTTATCGTTCTCTCTCTCTCTCCCTTTCCCTCTCACTCACTTCCACACAGACTAAAATGATAATGACGTCTGTGTTTCTGGATCGGAGTCTGTGCTGCCGTTTTTTTCCCCCCTCTGGCTCACTGACTATCAACCTGCCTCGCTGCCTCCCTGCCCATGTGTCCGTCTTGTTGTCTAGCTGCCTTGTCCGTCTGTCTAACCGACTATCCAAATCTGTTTGTTCCAGCCCTGGGATGTGCCCGGGGGAAGCGGATCCTCTGGAACTCAGCTGCCTCCCTCCCTCTGAATCCTGCCCCCGCCCCAACCCATCTCGCCCAACCAACCTGCACCTGGGCACAGGGAGAGATGAATTAGACCGAGGCAGCAAGTCTCCAGGAGGATTTTTGACAATCCTAGTTAATTCTCTCTCTCTCTCTTGCTCTCCCCTCACTCTCTCTCTCTCCTCACTCCTCCCCTCCCTCTCTCTACCTGTTTCCCTGTCGTCTTCTCTCTTCTCCTTTTTTCTCAATCTGTCTCTCCTCCTTCCTTATCTATTCCGGACAGTTTGTCCCTCCACTCTCTCCGTCACCGGGGGAGGATCAGAAAGAATGGAGCCGATTCATAATGTATTCCTGCTCTCTGGATGAAAAAGTTGAAAAAGAGGAGACACACAAAAAAAAAGAGCGAGGCTTTGAAAATTGCTTCTTAAAAAAATAAGCCCCCCCAAACAAATCAGAAGAGAAGCTTCCCAACGGGATGGAGTTTCAATTATTCGCTTTTGCCCACAAACTGATGTGGAAAAGCGGTCCAACTTTGAAGTGAACACAGAAAGTCTCGTAATCTCCGCAGGATATCCAGTTGATAAATCCCGTTGTTTCTGCAATCCCCATGTTGCTGTCCGAAGGGAGAAGAGTTTGGTTTGTCATTCCAGTACGATGTGTCCCAAAAGCTTTAAGTCACGCAGGCGAGATCAACAAGTGCGGTGAAATTGACAATCAACCACGCTTGTACCCCCGAACACGCCTGTAGCAACTCGACGAACAGTTGCACAGAATCCCAAATCTCGTTTTCTGCCGATCCCTTCGGTTTTGGAATCAGAATGTGGCTGTGCCGACGTGGGTTGTGGTGGTTGGGGTCCAGGTGGGATGAGGGCTGGGGGGGCCTGGAGGGAGCAGGGGGGTCGGGGGAGAGAAGCTGGATGCTAGCTGGGGTGCGCTGGATCCCATTCTGAGAACAGGGACTTACTGGTGGTGGAGGAAAACACACCTCAGGAACACAGATGCTGTCCCACCGAGTGTTAGTCCTGTAGGGGGACAGAGAGAGAGACAGAGAGAGAGAGAGAGAGAGAGAGAGAGAGAGAGAGAGAGAGAGAGAGAGAGAGAGAGAGAGGAAGAGGAAAGGGAAAATAGGAAGAAAGGACGTGAAAGGTTAGGATGGTGACATTTGTGTCACTCTCTTTTGTCGCGTGCGTCATTCTCCGACTCAACTCGGCCTGTCACCCTGCTGTCTGGTCCACCCTCATCATTCCTCCGTTCGCTCCTCTCTCTCCCTCTCTCTCCCTCTCCCTCCCTCCCTCCCTCTCCCTCCCTCCCTCCCTCCCTCCCTCTCTCCCTCCCCCTCTCCCTCTTCCTCCTCCTCTCTCTCTCTCCCTATCTCTCCCTACCTGTCTCTCTCTCCCTCCTCTCTCCCTATCTCTCTCCCTCCTCTCTCTCTCTCCTTCCCTCCTCCTCTCTCTCTTCTCCGCTCTACCAGCCGTTCTCTCTCGCCCTCGCCTCCAAAACCTCCCCAGGGTCTCCCTTATTGTTGTAGTTGACCTCCTGTTATCTCACGTCTCTCGGCCTTTCTGACCTCTCCGTCCTGCCCCTCGTGCCCTCGCTCGGTTCATCTCTACAGTATCTAAGATGAGCTCGGTGGACGAGCGATAGAGAGGAAGGGAGGTTCGACTGTGCCTGAGGCATTTTGAACTCCCTGGGTTTTTCTGCTTGCCTACTAATGTGTAGACAGGGTTTTCTTCACCCCTGGAACAAGCTGCTTCACTCCCCACTACCCAACTAGTTAAAGATGTCTTAATTTGCCTCGGCCAATCAGAAGCCCTGGCTGGTGTCATCGGTCTCTATTGAACTGATGGATTGTGTAACCTTGTGAAAATGCTGTAGTCACACAAAAGGAGACTTTCCATCCTTTCATCCTGGGCTTTTCATATGCTCTCGGATGACATCTGCTTGGCACATCTACAGGACCTGGTGGCAGGTGCACAGGACCTGGTGGCAGGTGCTCCCAGACGCCTCAGGCTAGCTATGGACCCCGGACTCTTTAGACAGCAGCTGTTTACCAGTATAACTGACATCAGCCCGACCAGCCACTTGAGACAGACCCTCCATTTGAGGTAAAACATGGCCGGCCTTTCCAGAGCAGCAGCTCCGATCAATACTCCAGAAAGAGGGGAGTTTATGTCCCTACACCGAGGGAAGGACACCCCAAAGGAGAGCTTTCTAGGTTAGTGTGTTGTTCTTCTGGTTTAGTCGTTGGCAGAGTGACAGCAGGGAGGAGAACATGTGGATTGGGGAAAATTGTGTGGTTAACGCGTTAGCAAGGTTTTCGGAAGAAAAATATGTGTGTGTGTGTGCGAATATGATTACAGGTGTGCCTGGGTGTAGACCTGGGCTGAAGACCATTAGCAAATATTGTCAAATATTAGAGGGGCACTGGATTGAACTAAATAAAAAAAAACTAATGTGCCAGTCCCGTAGGGAACACCTGTGAAGCAAACACAACACGGTTCAGATACTTTCCAGTAAATTGGAAAATGCAAGTGACAAACCAAACTAACGCATTCAGGTATGGCGTCCACGTAGGATCGGAACGTTGTGACTGTGGCAAACACACACGCAGACACACGCGGATCCTAACCAATCAACCGGCGGAAGCAGAGACCATACATGTATATCTACACCATGCACATGGCATCACAACTCCACTGACTACACAGGAAAGAGAATCTCCGTCTTCTCCAAGTAAGAATTCAAACAGAATTTAGACGGCGTGGAAAGACAGACGGAGTCAAGGGGGAAGGGGGAGGGGGGGGGGGAGGGAGAAGAGATGGAGGGGGGGAGGGTGTCTGGGGTTTGTCAGAGGAGAGAGAAGCTACAGATTGAGGAGAGACATTCAGATTCTCTTAGAAAATCCATCAAACCGGACAGCCTTGTTCATACCTGCGTGGGGGATGAGTGGAGGATGGATGGAGGGTGAAAAGAGGACGGAAGGAGGGAAAGCGGCAGGGCTGGAGGGTGAAAGCGGCACGGTGGATTGAGGCAGTGAAGAAAAATGAAGAACACAAAGGAAAACTACAAAACGGGGGATGCACATGTTGTAGAGACCGACAGACAGGAGGGAGGGAGAGGAGGAGGAGTGGGAAGAGGGTGAGGAGATGAAGAAGGGAGTGCAGGAGAGCGGGCAGTGAGGAAGGAGGGACACTCACCCGTCTCAGAGGCCCTCTCCAGCGCAGAGCACAATCCCTTCTCTGTGATCCCATCCTAGGCTAGAGCACAGACGGATCCTGGGACACCCTCCACAGAATACCAATAGGGCTACTATTATCAGCTCACACACACACACACACACACACACCGGTACTGTGGCATGAAACACCACACACACACACACACACAGACACACGGCTAAGGCTGATGTTTCGTAATACAAGTAAAACATGTTGAATGTTTTGAATGACTCAGTGTCAGCTTGTCAATTCTGCCCCCCCCCCCCTTTTGGTATCTATGCCAACAGTGTATGAAAGGCATCACAACGTTCTAGACGAGCCAGAATGGTAGCTGTACGCACCGAGCATACGAACGCATCTGTAGTCGAGACAAACACTTACTGTATCAACGCGATCCCCGGAGAGCCCGGGTCCTGACGCAGGCTGGCTCCCACCAGGGAGCTCCTCAGGTTAGAGCTCCGCTGTTTAAAAGAAACAGGTTCCTGTTATCTCCCCTTCTCCCTCTGGGATTCCTGCCGTTGGTCTGATGCAAAGATAAGATGATGAGGATCTAGAGGCAGCGCGCTTCATGAAAACACAGACAGGCGTTACGTTCTCCTCGTTCGTCTGTTGCTTCGGTTTTTTTTCTTCTTCTCTCCGTTCCCTGCGATTGCACTTTGCCGCGATGGCACGGCACACGACTGCAAACTGCATTCAGTTACTCACCCTCCCTCGCTCCCTCTCTCGTGCGCGCGCGCGCTCTCTCTCTCTCCCTCTCTCTCTTTGCTCAATTGTATGTCCATACAACCTCAGCTCTCCCTCCAATCCAATCAGCACTCCCTCACTCGCCTCTCTCTGCTCCCTCCTATTCTGCCTCCCTGCCACCCACCCCCCTCTCCCTCCCTCCCTCCCTGCCACCCACCCCCCTCTCCCTCCCTCCCTCCCTGCTACCCACCACCCTCTCCCTCCCTCCCTCCCTGCTACCCACCACCCTCTCCCTCCCTCCCTGCCACCCACCCCCCTCTCCCTCCCTCCCTGCTACCCACCCCCCTCTCCCTCCCTCCATCCCTGCTACCCACCACCCTCTCCCTCCCTCCCTCCCTGCTACCCACCCCCCTCTCCCTCCCTCCCTCCCTGCTACCCACCACCCTCTCCCTCCCTCCCTGCTACCCACCACCCTCTCCCTCCCTCCCTCCCTGCCACCCACCCCCCTCTCCCTCCCTCTCTGCTACCCACCCCCCTCTCCCTCCCTCCCTGCTACCCACCCCCCTCTCCCTCCCTCCCTCCCTCCCTCCCTCCCTCCCTGCTACCCACCCCCCTCTCCCTCCCTCCCTGCCACCCACCCCCCTCTCCCTCCCTCCCTGCCACCCACCCCCCTCTCCCTCCCTCCCTGCCACCCACCCCCCTCTCCCTCCCTCCCTGCTACCCACCCCCCTCTCCCTCCCTCCCTCCCTGCCACCCACCCCCCTCTCCCTCCCTCCCTGCTACCCACCCCCCTCTCCCTCCCTCCCTCCCTGCCACCCACCCCCCTCTCCCTCCCTCCCTCCCTCCTCCCTGCCACCCACCCCCCTCTCCCTCCCTCGGTAAGGTTTTCTTTTCCAAAGACAAATATTAACTGCGCCCCCCCTCCTTCTTTCTCTGTGTCATTCCGAAAGATAAGCATTTATAAAAGGGACTGATGAAAGGACACCATGAACAGGAGGGCACACATACACACACACACACACACAGGACAGTGATCATGTGCTCCATCCCCAGCAGGAGTGAGATTCCCCAACACTGCTTGACGTGGCTACATGCTCAGGGTGACAAACACAATCACAGCAGCACATGCCTGGGCTTATAGCTCACGACATGTTCCCCACACACACACACACACACACACACACACACACAGAGGCATGGCACACTTCAGATATCATCACACACACACACAGAGGCATGGCACAGACTGCACCAAAAACACACGTAGGCACAATTAATGTCAACACACACAGAGTTCCACACAAACACATACATGGACGCACATACACAGTCTCCTCTTATCAGACACAAACTATACACACACACAGAGAACAAAAGGAACTTTTGACTTCCTGACACTTCAACTGTGGCTTCTGCAGGGCTGGAGTGACACTCCGAGTCATCATGTCTAACTTCATAACTCTTAGTCAAGTACAAAGCCCACCACAAGCTCCCCAACCCTCTCGCATGCCGCACCCAAACAGGAAGGACTCCCACAGAGACTTTCAAACTCCACAGCCTCTTCCTCACCCCTCATCGCATCTCGATGATAGGTTTGTCTTGTCTCCTCTTCCAGAGTCTACAACAACCCTGGCCTCATTTTTTTATTTATTTTTGCGTTTCCTGTCACGGGGAGTCTCTGATTGGTACTTCCACTGTCTCCTGCCCTTTTCAGAGCAGATTATCCATCGCGTTCGGCCCTCCTCTCGATCGGGGCTGAGAGTGCATTGGACGTGTTGTACCTTATGTTGTCAAATTCTCAGCAGTGGCCTTGCCTCGAGGGTACGACTTTTTTTTGTTTTTAAATCTGGCCCCTATGCCATCGTGTCTCATCCGATCACGTCTTTCTTCTCGCCCCTCGTTTCACCAATGACTAATATTTCGCTTGTCTCATCCTAACTCCTCGTACTGTCTGAACAGTCTGTTGCCATATCCCACATCATCCTTGTGCTTCCCTTGTTCTGTCAGTATGTTCAAGTCTTGGTGGATGACAGAAACAAACAAAGGTTAAATGAAAGAAATCTCTTACGTAATAGAGGGCAGTGACGTTCGCAAACAACGCCACTAAACCGACCCCCTTGATCTTGTGGTGTGTGGTGTTCCCATATACCTATTGCGCTTAATAAGGTGATACCTCTTAGAATGTTTTGTGCCGTGGCGCTCCTACTGTGTCGCCGTTGCTGAGTCACCTATTAGTCATGTTTGGGGCTTTCAGTTCAATCCTTGTCACGCTAGGCATTACCTGTGGCTGTGACCCTGTGTGTGTCTCTGTGTATGTGCGTGTGTGTCCGACTGGGCTTAATGGGGCATCAGGGCAGTGTGTGCCAGGGAGTGTGGAGAGGGCAGGAGCCTGGATGTTACCTCTGGCTGTGGCCGACGGCTCCTTGTCTTGTCCATTCCATCACAAGCTCACGTACATTCAGAAGTTAGCCTCTCTCTTTCGGCCCCTTACCCTGCTCTTTGGGATGAACAGGATGTTTAATGATTGGTGTGTGTTTGTCTGTGTGTGTGTGTGTGTGTGTGTGTGTCTGTCTGTGTGTGTCAGAGTGAGTGAGTGAGTGAGTGAGTGAGTGAGTGAATGAGTGAGTGAGTAAGAGAGCGAGAGTAAAAGGAATCGCAAAAGAAAGAGAGAGACAGAGATGAAGACATACGTCTTTCATGTTACATCCCAGTTTTTAGACACCGAACCAAACTGTGTGCTCTCTGCTCCCTTCACTCTGTCATCCACCTCACTCTGTCATCCACCTCAACCTGATGCCCCTGCTCCCTTCACTCTGTCATCCACCTCACTCTGTCATCCACCTCAACCTGATGCCCCTGCTCCCTTCACTCTGTCATCCACCTCAACCTGATGCCCCTGCTCCCTTCACTCTGTCATCCACCTCAACCTGATGCCCCCCCTCCCCCTCAACCTGATGCCCCCCCCCCCTCAACCTGATGCCCCCCCCCCCTCTCCTGACAGACATTCAACAGCTGCCTCCCTGCCTCTCTAATCTCCAGCCCACACCACACCTACTCGCTAACACTTTATGTGGAATGGTTTTACGTAACAAACACGTATCGCACACAACTCACCCAAGCGGTTAGGGGAGATGCTACCACACCGATTTTACTAACACACACACGCACACATTCCCAGTCGGTAGACACATGAAAACTGCAGGGAAACAAAAATGGACTGTACACTGCAGGTGTCGAGTGCATACCCCCCCCCCCCCCCCCCTCCTGCAAAGCAGTGTGCGTGCGTTTGTATTCCGTGTTCCCGGCGTCCTCCATGTTTCACAGACCTCTATGTGGTTAACCGTTTGCTGGACAGCGTGCGAAAAAGAAAATAATACGATGGTCGGCGAGAGGGTGAGAGACAGAGGAGGGAGAGAGACATAGAGAGGAAGGGAGAGACAGAGAGAGGAAGGGAGAGAAGGAGAAGGAGGGAGGGAATTGACATTCAGTCTGAGCGCTGTGCCTCGCTTGTGGAATAATGATAAGCTCCTCAGTATTCCAGTCACATATCTTCCACTATCAATGAGAGAGAGAGGGGGGGGGGGGAGGGAGGAAAGGAGGGAGAGAGGGAGGGGGGGGGAGGAGGGAGGGGAACCAGCTACAGGGGGGAGGGAGAGGAGATGCACCCAGGGAGTAACAAGGTGAACAAAAGGGGAAGTGGCTGATAAAGGGGGAAATGGTGAAGGACAGAGCAGGACTGGGCAGCATGACAGCATGAGCAGCAGGCACAAGCTAGTTTCCAGTAGATACATGCACGCACACACACACACGTCGAGGCACACACACACACACACGTGTAAACTTAAAGTCCAAGGTAACATCAAGACATCACGCACAACATCAGATATTACAGTCATGGTTTGCTAACTAGCCAGAAATTACAGGCGCACACACACACACACAGACATGCACAAACTGAACAAACTACACACCACACACGAGGAGACTACTTTGTCAAAGTCATAGCAGGTACAGTACAGCCACCTCAGCAAAGAGAGACATATACCGCAAGGGGGGAGGGGAGGGGGGGGGGAGAGACAGGGTAACGAGAGGGGGAAACGAGAAAGAGAAGAAAATTAGAAGGACAAAGAGCATGACAGAGACCAGAGAGAGAATGAAGTGATAAATGTGGGCTGTAAGATATTTAAACGGGTCTATGATACATTAATAACAATACTAATAGAACAGAGCAGTTTGTTCTCTATAGGGTTCAGCCTACTGTAAGGTAGCCAACTAACACCTGTCCTCTAAAGAACAGTCTGGTTATCTTAATATAAAAAGCAAAACAATAAATATATTGAGCTCTGTAGGAGAAACGTAAAACGAAAAAGAGGACAGGACTATTTTATATGTAGACTTAAACAGGAAACTTCATGTATCGCCTTCAGTTGAGCCTCTACAACGGGACAGTTCTTCTCAATTACTCTATAATCCAATTCCTTCATTGTGTTGACACTATGTGAACCCGCAAACATGAGAAGAAAATAACACACTATGATCAATATTGTCAATTGTTATTAGTGAAGAAATCCTGTGCCAAAAATCACGTGTTTGCATCATACTCACGGAGTTTGCAGGCCTACTTTCCCATCAACCTACACAAGCTTCTCTTCCTGTCCTTTACACCTGAACGGTAAGCTGTGATGTCAGCGAGTTTCCTCTCGGCGCTGAACACGCATTTATTCTAGGGGTCAGTTTTTTCTGCACTTTTTGGGATATTTAAAGAGGAACAATCAAAGGGATGCCCCTGGGTTACCTTACCGCGGTGTCATTTTGACTTACTGCCAAAGGACAAAAGTGTGACGGGCGCAGGTCTGCGTGACCATGATTTCAACTCATTAACAGATTTGAAATTAACATACGCCCGTGTTGGATACACTTGCTTGCACTTGGATAACCATGCGGTCACGATTATGTTTTTAAGTCGTGTGTCTGTTGAAAGAAACCCCCCTTAAGAGTCCTTACACGCTTTGGGCTTGCTGAAACAAGACCACTTAGTTGTAGCCTATATCATATTTAACCCTCGTGCTGCCTTCGGGTCACATGACCCAAAGGTTCATAACGAACCATTGTTGTGTTTACCCAATTTTACCCAATACAAAAACATATAAAAATAATTTTCTTTTAACCATTCCAATGTGGGGGGTCTGAGACAGCCCGACAGTTAAAAGAAAATGCTTCACTTTGTTTTTGTATGAGGTAAATTTGTCGCAATACGACGGTGGGTGACAATGACTGATGGGTCAGAATGACCCGAAGATAACACAAGGGTTAAGGCATCCCTTATTATTTGCCCAGCTGATGCCCTTAGAAATTCTTGCCGTTTCCTAAACATTCCTTGAAAAATGTAATTATCGGTGAGCTTTTATCCATGTAACAAATACCAAGTAGCCCAACCTCTAATTGGACAGACCCTTGGGATTTTCTAAGATGATCGATCGATTACGAGGATCGATACCCATTAATTCACTCAAACTCTGTTTCTCCATCCATCCGTGACTCAACCCTCTTACTCCTTCTATCTTTGAAAGAAATGGGGGTTCTGATAATACATCTCTTTCTATTTGTTTTACACAAATATCTGTACTTTCTACAAATGTTCAAGCCAGACATGATCTCTCCTCTCCTATCATTGTGTATGAAAAAAAGGTTTCGAACAAAGAAAAGTTTCGAAAGGTTGAAAGAATATTTTCGAAAAATATAATATGTTATGGATGAGACAGAGGTAGTTGACGATGTCGACATGACTTTAGCTACAAAATTATTTCGAAAAAAAGTTTCAACAAAAGTTTTTAAAAAATGTCGTTTTCCATGACTTCTGTTTTCTATGACTACTACGTGAGTGAAGGATATGTGTACTTTTGTCATTTCTGCAGATAGCCTATTTGTGTAAAGTGAAAGTAAAAAGTTGTCAGAAAAATTGTGAAGTAATGTAGGCCTACCGATAGCAGAAAAATCTACTGAAGTACAGTACAGTAACAAAGTATTTGTACCTCGTTACTTTCCATCTCTGATCTCTGACCTTTAACTACAACTGTCCAGATATTTCAAAAGGGAAGCCATAACAGATCATTAGACTGAAGACTGCATCCCTAGCGGTTCAGTGCTCTTACGACCGGATCCTCCACAGCCAACGGCTAATTGCTAGTTCACAGGAGTGCGCGTGTGAAGCTGCTAGACTTGGCGAGGCAGCCAATCTGAAGACTTTGCAAGGACCTAAAAGTTAAGACTGGTTCACCCATGATAAATGGTTTTGCCCTATACACTGGCACAGATAAGAGTGCATTCAATTTCTGGATAGACTACTTGCATGCTGATTCCACCTTACCAGACATCTACAGCTTTTTTTTCGACTTTTCCCCACCTCCGTCTAAGGGCAGATGTTAAAACAGACCGTTCCATTCTTCTCCACTGAAATCGCTGCCATTTCCTTATTATATTATATTTCATGGCATAAAAACAAACTTTGACTGGGTGCTTGTGTGTGTAAATCCCCTTGTCAGCACTCACTGTATGGGAGACCGCCATAAACTGTTTTATAAAACTATAATAGGCTTCGCTGCAGAGCTGGCAAAACTTACATCACATTAAGCCTTTTCCAATCCAAGCGCAAATGGGATCATTATTTTTGATAACAGTAGGCTACTGCCACCGCATAATAATATCTGAATATTATTTCCCACAGTGTTAATGCCTCTTCCTGGTTAAGTCACAATAAATCCCTACCTCTCCTATCATTGGATGTAATTACAACATAAAGCCAATCAATGACCTGTTATGTCCAGACCATTACAGGAACATTACAGTTAATCTATACACAATGATGAACATGGAAACAAATATATTCACTCTACCCTTTGCAAATAAGTGGCTGATCTTGCTGTCTGTCTATGTGTGTGTGTGTGTGTTTTGAGAGGTTCCATATTGTTTATATCTTCTTACTGCCTATGTGTGTGTGTGTGTGTGTGTTCAGAGGTTCCATATTGTTTATATCAACTGAGAGCTTTGGGCAATTTACTGTTGTGTCTATAAAGCCATGCTATCTAGACTGGGGGGGCTCTGTGAGTCACCACACTAATAAAAAGATGGACGCCGATAAGGTGCGAAAGCTGAAGCGTTTAACTATAAAGAAAAACAGTACAGATTTAATGTCCTCCTTCAGTCGAACCATGATAAAAATCTGCTCGTAAACACGTGGTGACCCTCAATACAATCTCAGAAACAAATTTTACAACAAGGTTTCCAATCACTTTTTCATATAAAGAGGATACATTTCTTTCCATAACTTTTTTTGTCAGCTTGTTATGGCTTCACTATACAATTTCAACATTTGCAATCAATTGTTTGGACTCCAGCTTTCCAACTCTCTATGAAAGATGTTGACACACAGGCGGTGTCTAAATTTGAATTTGCAGCAGTTTCTATCCATCGCTTGAAAGGAAATGTCCCTCTGAGGCACTTTGATAAAAAGTAAAAGAATTGGCAACAGTTTATTGTTTAGTTGATGTCTGCAAGCCACTATCGTATTGAAGTTTTTTTCAAACAATATTCTCCTGAATAACATCAAGGATGAGGGCATATGTTGGCCGTCCTTCAACAAAACTATCGAGTACAGCGATGATATTTGCATTTGAGGTGTCTAATCACATCAGTTCAATCCCCATACAAACATATTATTTACCTTCTTTAGGTTTTTGGCAACACTATCTGCTTTCAATCAAATTCAATGTTATAATTATAACAATCTGCAGAGGTCATGTATTCAGACCGTGGCAGAACTGTTGTTTGAACGGCTCATTCTGACATCCCTCCTACTTTTTATATGTTACTGTGACCCCTATGCTCCCTGCTCCAGTACTTCACATCCACTCCCTCCAGTCCTGGTCTACACGGTCTCCTCTACGATGAACTCGAAGGAGTGTGGAAGGTCCTGTCCCTCCACCACGATGACCGAGGGGACATCCTGGCCCTCCATGAGGCCGGCCAGGGAGGGGAGAGAGATGGTCTGGCCCCCCATGGACGGGTGCAGGTACACCCCCTGGGAGGTGAGGGTCCCGGACGCCTGCTGCCCTCCAGAGAGAGTGGGAATGACCACCTGCTCCGTGGTGCCCCCCTCCCCTCCAGACTGCACCAGGAGGATGGTCTGGTAGGCCCCGTCGCCGTCCCCCGCCCCCGGCCAGCGTGGTCAGCACGCGGGCCCCTTCCGTCATCTCGGCGTCGGTGGTGGCGTCGCCGGCGTCGGGGTCCACGCCGTGCGTGCGCATGTGCTTGTCGTAGTTGGAGCGCGAGCGGAAGGAGGAGGGGCAGCGGGGGCAGGGGTAGGGCTTCTCGCCGCTGTGGATGCGGGCGTGCTCCGTGAGACGGGCCGCCACGCTGAAGCTCTTGCCGCACACCCAGCAGCAGAACGGGCGCAGGCCGCTGTGGATGCGCTCGTGGTCCTGCAGGTGGGGAAGCTGGCGGAAACGCTTCCCGCACGTCGGGCACTGGGGAGGGGGGAGGACAGGGGGGAGGACAGGGGGAGCACAGAGGGAGGACAGGGGGGAACACAGGGGGAACACGGGGGGAGGACAGGGGGAGCACAGGGGGGAACACAGGGGGAACACGGGGGGAGGACAGGGGGAGCACAGGGGGGAACACAGGGGGAGGACAGGGGGAGGACAGGGGGAGCACAGGGGGGAACACAGGGGGAACACGGGGGGAGGACAGGGGGGAACACAGGGGGAGGACAGGAGGGAGGACAGGGGGAGCACAGGGGGGAACACAGGGGGAGCACGGGGGGAGCACAGGGGGGAGCACAGGGGGGAGGACAGGGCGATGACAGGGGGGAGGAGAAGAGGATTATTACCAAAACTGTGTTTCTTTTTTGTGTTTTTCTTTTTTTCTTTCAAAATGACAAGATTTCTTTTTTTTCTTTTTTTTATGGCCACTGTGTCTTAGACAGCAAAAAAAAAACTGAGAGGAAGGAGTAGAAAAACAGAGAGGAAAAAGAGACAGAGGGAGTAAGAGAGAGGAGGAAAAAAAAATCTACAACTGAAAAAAAAGAGAGAGGTAGGGAGACCGAGAGAGACATGGCAAGGCAAGATGTGCCAGTAACTAAACAGGTGTAAAACTGTGTGCTGGGAGGCTTGGAGGCGAGCTGACTGGACTAAGGACTGCCGGGCATTCATCTTCCACACAGCTGGGCTCCCGCCACACTGCCAGGCACACATTAGCTTCCTGGGCTAACTCCCCCATGCAGGTCTGGATGGCTAGGGCCACATGGAGCCCCTAGTGGTCTGGCTCTCACCAACAGAGTTGGCTGTGAATCAGAACGTGAAGGTGTGGAGATAAACCGAAGACGTCACAAATGGTTTTCTACTGTCCAAACACTCGGTGTGTGTGTGTGCGCGCGCGCGGTGAAGGTCCTGCCCCATGCAGCAGAGTCCCAGAATAGTAACAGGGCCCGAGGGGAGCCCATCTGACAGGCCCCTGCTCAGCCTCTGTCATTAATCACAGGTGCACACAGCAGCAGCCGCTTACACTCAGGACCAGGAGAACACACTCAACCAGGACCAGGAGAACACACTCAACCAGGACCAGGAGAACACACTCAACCAGGACCAGGAGAACACACTCAACCAGGACCAGGACCAGGAGAACACACTCAACCAGGACCAGGAGAACACACTCAACCAGGACCAGACGAACACACTCAACCAGGACCAGACGAACACACTCAACCCAGACCAGGACAACACACTCAACCAGGACCAGGAGAACACTCAACCAGGACCAGGAGAACACACTCAACCAGGACCAGGGCCAGGATAACACACTCAACCAGGACCAGGAGAACACACTCAACCAGGACCAGGAGAACACACTCAACCAGGACCAGGACCAGGAGAACACACTCAACCAGGACCAGGAGAACACACTCAACCAGGACCAGACGAACACACTCAACCCAGACCAGGACAACACACTCAACCAGGACCAGGAGAACACTCAACCAGGACCAGGAGAACACACTCAACCAGGACCAGACGAACACACTCAACCCAGACCAGGACAACACACTCAACCAGGACCAGGAGAACACTCAACCAGGACCAGGAGAACACACTCAACCAGGACCAGGGCCAGGATAACACACTCAACCAGGACCAGGAGAACACACTCAACATCTAGACCAGAATTACAGACCAAACCATAACCTTTCCCACTGATGATGTTGTGTCCCATCCCCACCCCCCGCTCCCTCCCCTCCTCACCTCGAAGGGCCTCTCGTCCGTGTGGATCCTCATGTGGACGTTGAAGGTGGAGGTGTAGGCGAAGTCCTTGCCGCATATCTGGCAGTGGAAGCGTCGCGGCGTGCGGCCCTTGGCCAGCGTGCCCTGGCAGTGGGCCAGCACGTGCTCAGCCAGGGCGCTGCTGGACGCAAAGCGGCGCCGGCAGGGCGACAGCGGGCACTTGAGGGGGGTCTGGCCCGTGTGGGACAAGCGGTGTAGGTCCAGCCCCTCCTGGGTCATGCAGCGGTGACCGCA
The DNA here is from genome assembly GCF_963692335.1 of Osmerus eperlanus. NCBI lineage: Eukaryota > Metazoa > Chordata > Actinopteri > Osmeriformes > Osmeridae > Osmerus > Osmerus eperlanus. The sequence goes on from NC_085024.1 coordinate 20,012,332, forward strand.
CAGGTCACACTCCATCTGCAGGGATGGGAGAGGGAGGGAGGGGGAGAGAGAGACCGAGACAGACAGACAGACACAGAGAGACACAGAGAGAGAGAGAGAGAGAGAGAGAGAGAGAGAGAGAGAGAGAGAGAGAGAGAGAGAGAGAGAGAGAGAGAGAGAGAGAGAGAGAGAGAGAGAGAGGGAGGGAGAGAAGGATCCCCCTGCTTGTTAAAACCAGGCAGCACAACACTACAAGACACGCCAGGTGCAGAACACTATCCTACATAACGATAACAGCAGACGTGATAAGACAGGGCCGAGCAAACGTGATAAGAGGGCGAGAGGCCGGGGGTAGAGAGGCGCTGCTGCAGACCTGTCCTGTGGAGCGGCCTCTGCCCTGGCCGCGGCCCCGGCCCAGGCTCTTGTTCTCCTCCGTCTCAGGGCAGCGCTGCAGGTGGATGTCCAAGACCGACTGGTTGACAAACTGGGCCCAGCAGTGGGGGCAGGACGCAGGCTCCTTATCTGGGAGGAGAGAGGTCACACACCTGGGTAGGTAGACTCTAGATACTGTATCTACATTTACATTTAGTCATTTAGCCCAAGGACACAACGTAATTGCAAGGCCAGGAATCGAACCTGCAACCTTCTGATTACTAGTCCGATTCCCTAACCGCTCAGCCCTACATCCCCCCCGTATCTAGGGTCCTCCTTGGTTTTACGCCCAAATAAACAGGAGATGTGTATATCTAGCTCAAATATAGATGTAGGAATTCTGTTGGGACATACTGCACAGAAACCAAACACACAGCCCATGGACACACACACACACACACTTCTAATAACTGTCTTGACAAACTCCAGTCACTGTCTCTGTGGGTCTCCCAGTGTGAGAAGCAGCCGAAGAAGCAAACAGTGGAATCGGCTTTGATGTTCCCAGTGGCGAGCCTCCAGTTAGCATCCGCAGTTGCCAGGGCAACAACTAGCTTGTCTTGCCGGTCATGTTGCCGATCGCTATTTGGATGGTTCATAAGGATGATCTCCATTCATCCCCCCACCCCTCCCCGATAGATCAATGGACAGATTCTACCAATCACGTCGCTCAGAGGGGTGTCTGGGTCGCTGACACGGGAGCAGGGGGGGGGGGGGGGGGGAGGAGCATCTCGGGGCTTGACGCTAACGAGGTTGCCGTGACGGAGCCCTGCCTGATTAAGATCAACGTTGTTTTGACCCAATTAATTTACAACCCCTCTCCCCCCCTCCCTCCCCCCCCCCCCCAACGAATCAATGGAAATTCATTGGCCTAATGCATCGTGGGAAACAATGCGTGTAGGAGAAAGATGTGTGTGTTTGTAGATAAACAGCCTCGACCTCCCGGAGAGATAGCAAGCAGGGCACGCGCTGCAGGCTTTGCGTCAATCAATAGTAATTCACTGCAAGTTGAACTGATGGGAACATCATATCTAATAGACCTCCATTAGAACCAAGGCTGGGGAGGGAAACAGGAACGATCGGGGGTTGAGCGTAAATCGCGGCACATCTTTTTTCTTCTGTCGTTTGTGGAAAACTAAATTAATACATGAACACGTTCTTACTCTTGCTCGCACACACACACAACTCAGGGTAGAACTAGAACAATTGCTTAACCCTTGTGCTGCCTTCGGGTCACATGACCCAAAGGTTCATAACGAACCATCGTTGTGTTTACCCAATACAAAAACAAATACAAATAATTTTCTTTTAACCTTCGTAATGTGGGGGGTCTGAGACAGCCCAACGGTTAAAAGAAAATGCTTCACTTTGTTTTTGTATGCGGTAAAGTTGTCGCAATACGACGGTGGGTCACAATGACTGATGGGTCTAGAATGACCCGAAGATAACACAAGGGTTAAAGGAAAATTTATGAGACACTATTAATGAATGGTATAGTAGCTCTCCCTCTCCCTCTCCCTCTCCCTCTCCCTCTCCCTCTCCCTCTCTCTCTCCCTCTCTCTCTCTCTCTCTCTCTCTCTCTCTACACTGACGGTGACCCCTGACCTCTTACCTTGATGGGAGAGAGAGTGCAGATCCAGCTCCTTCCTGCGCTTGAAGGCCATCCCACACACTGAGCAGGGGAACGGGTGACTGGTGTGGAGCAACCTAGGGAGGTAGGGAGGGAGGGCAACATTATCACTAAAGCTTTTCTGGAAGCATTCCTCACTAGCGCTGATAAAAATACAAATAATACTACAAACCACTATACCTATTCGAAATAATAATACAGAAATGTTGCCTGGCTAAGTCGCATGACGTGAGCAACTTTCAGAGCCCTTAAATCCGAACCCATTACAGGGAACTACAAGCACATGTTAAGTATCACCTTTACTGTCACCTGGATGGGGATTACTGTCCAGCTGCGTCTGCTTAGGCCAGCTTTGGAGCCTTTTAAGGTAAAACCAACAGGTAGAAGTGGGCTGCGTAATAGCCTGAGATAACAGAACAGGAGTAAACTGGGGGAGTGTGTGCGGCTATATTTATGCGTTATATAATGTTCCTCGGTATCCGTCCGTTGGGAGGATGAAACGCGTGTATTCTAGCAGCCGTATCTGTGCCGTTTGATCAATAAGGAATCTTAAGAGATCTGAACTGACCCGAGCGATCAGTATCTCTCGAAACGCCTTGACAACAAAGCCGTTTTCCAAACGCTGTCTTAACACGGTCCGTGCAACGCCGTTTAGATGAATGATCATTATGGAGCACTTACATTTTTGTATTTTTTTTTTAACACAGACTTTTATACATCATTCACGATGGAGTGAGGGTAATGGGATTGTAAAGTACTTAATTCATCTCTTAATATGGGGATGGAGAGGAACCTCACAGCTCAGGAGCAGAGCAACTGCTCAGCCCTTTGTACTAAGCTGACAATAAGAATCAATATTTCAAGGCGAGGTGAGGCAAAAATATATATAAATAATTCAGTCCAGGTCTTATCCGCTCCCCCTCCAACCCTCTCTATTGAGAGGATGGAGAGTAGGTACTCTGACCTTAACCCCCATGCCTTCTCTAACCCCCATGCCTTCTCTAACCCCCATGCCTTCTCTAACCCCCATGCCTTCTCTAACCCCCATGCCTTCTCTAACCCCCATGCCAGAGACGGTTCAAGAGGAAGGCTCTATTCCTTCCTGGAGGCTGCTGCGGGCAGGAGGCTGCTGCGGGCAGGAGGCTGCTGCGGGCAGGAGGCTGCTGCGGGCAGGAGGCTGCTGCGGGCAGGAGGCTGCTGCGGGCAGGAGGCTGCTGCGGGCAGGAGGCTGCTGCGGGCAGGAGGCTGCTGCGGGCAGGAGGCTGCTGCGGGCAGGAGGCTGCAGGAGGGCACGGCCTCACTCCAGACGGTGGAAGCATCTTTGGGTTTGGCTGGAGGTGTGTGGCGTGAGGTACCTGTGGTCCTGAAGCTGTTCCTCGGTCTGGAAGCGGGCCGTGCAGTTTGGACAGGAGAACAGCTTGAAGCCCCCATCGCCCTCTTCTGGTCCCCTCTGATGAACGCAGCCACAGAGTCACACAGTCACACAGCCACACAGTCACACAGCCACACAGTCACACAGTCACACAGCCACACAGCCACACAGCCACACAGTCACACAGTCACACAGTCACACAGTCACACAGCCACACAGTCACACAGCCACACAGTCACACAGCCACACAGCCACACAGTCACACAGTCACACAGTCACACAGCCACACAGCCACACAGTCACACAGTCACACAGTCACACAGCCACACAGTCACACAGTCACACAGCCACACAGCCACACAGCCACACAGTCACACAGCCACAGAGTCACACAGCCACACAGCCACACAGCCACACAGTCACACAGCCACACAGTCACACAGTCACACAGTCACACAGCCACACAGCCACACAGCCACACAGCCACACAGCCACACAGTCACACAGTCACACAGCCACACAGCCACACAGCCACAGCCACACAGTCACACAGCCACACAGCCACACAGCCACACAGTCACACAGTCACACAGTCACACAGCCACAGTCACACAGTCACACAGTCACACAGTCACACAGCCACACAGCCACACAGCCACACAGCCACACAGTCACACAGTCACACAGTCACACAGTCAAGAACAAATGGTGAAAAAGAAATGAAAGACTCTTTGTGCTCTAAGAAAGCGTCTGGATGGTGAATGCTCTTGTTTTAGTGTGTGTGTCTATGCATGGATAGAGAGAGAGCGAGAGAGAGAAATGGAGGAAGATATCTTTTTTTTTGCTTTCTGTATGTCCAATGTGAATATCAGGCAATGAAGTGAGCTTTAGCACCAAGCTGCAGTTTTGACGTTGGCACACTGACCGTGACGCGGGCCCGGCGCCGTCGCTTGGCATCCTGCGCCTGGGAGTGGGTGAGGGCGTGTCTTTTCAGGGTGCCCGCCTGGGCGAAGCGCTTGCCACACACTGGGCAGGGGTAGGGCTTGGTGCCCATGTGGGTCAGGCTGTGGCGCAGCAGGTTGGGCGACGAGGCGAACGACTTGTTGCACACCTTCGCGACAAAATCCGGAAGGAAAGGAAAAAAAAGGCGTCACGGAGCACGTCAACAACACGACGCGAGAAAACTGCGGTTGAATGTTACACTGGTTACCGCGCTAACAGATACCCCCCCCCGGGTCGATTCATAGCCTGACCTGGCCCCTTGAGTGGATGCGAGGGGGGAGCCAATCGAGCCAGCACTCACCTTGCATGTGAAGAGCTTCTCTCCTGTGTGGCTGAAGACGTGAGCTCGCAGGAACACCCGGCGGGTGAAGGTCTTGCCGCAGTGGGGGCAGACGTGAGGCAGGGGGGTGCGGGACCAGTCCTGGAGCAGCTTGGCCGGGGCGGGCAGGTTGCTGGCGTCTGAGGGGGGGGGCTGGACGGGGGGCTCACCCTCGGTCGCCGGGCTGTCCTCAAAGTCCTCGTTAGCGACGGATTTGGCACTGTTGGCTTCTGGCGAGGCAGGGGGAATGGACAGTGACACAATGAAAGGTGACAAAAATGGACAGTGACACAATGGACAGTGAAAAAATGGACAGGACTGTTGAAGCTGGTAGCTGTGCTTATAACACAGCCACCAGTCAGGTGGTTGAGCGGTGAGGGAGTCGGGCTAGTAATCTGAAGGTTGCCAGTTCGATTCCCGGCCGTGCCAAATGATGTAGCCTCGGGGGGAATGTCCCTGTACTTACTGTAAGTCGCTCTGGATAAGAGCGTCTGCTAAATGACTAAATGTAAATGTAAATGTATAACAGCTACCAGCTGTGAGAGTACTCCTCGGTTTGCATATGCTAATCATTTGTGTGTTTGAGCTCACCGAATGTCAAATCACCACAAATTAGTAAGTAAAACTAACAAACACTTTTTTATTTTTACAATCTCTAATAACGACCTGACTACCTCAACGTTTCAAATTACCTTTAAGTGTGTTCATGCTGAGAATCCTGATGGTGGGCGTGGCCCTCTTGGGCTGGGGCTGGCCCGAGGCCACAGGGGACGACAGCATCCTCTTCTGGGTGCTTTGGACCTTCACAGGGGTGGTGACGGTCACACCTTCCCCCGTTTCCTCCGCCCTGGGGGCCGGTGCGGCCCGGTGCTGGCGGCGATGGTAGAGGTACTGGGTGGTGTTCATGAAGCTCAGCCCACACTGGGAGCAGAGGTGCAGGGCCTTCTCCAGACCGTGCTCCCGGGCGCGGTGGGCGGACAGATCCTCCTCGGAGCTGCAGGCGTTCCCGCACTGGGCGCACAGCAAGGTGGGCGCGGGCACCGCGCTGGACACCGCGTCCAGACACTCAGTCCCGTTGCTCTGGACGCCGGACACCCCCTCGAAATCCGCGATGGACTCTTCCACGACCTCCTCTTGCAGGGGGGGGTTCTCCTGAACGTGATGGGTCTGGTCCGTGGCCTCTTTGCTCCCGTCCCTGGGCCTTTCCTCGCCGAGCTGGCGGTGCTGCTTGCGGTGGTAGAGGAAGAGGGTGGTGTTGAGGAAGCTCTCCCCGCACACGGTGCAGCGATGCAGGGCCTCCTCCAGACCGTGCTGGGCCTTGCGGTGGGACACCAGCTCGGACACCAGGGCGAAGCAGGCGCCGCAGTCCACGCACAGCAGGCTGGAGGGGGGCTTGATTTTCTTGAGGGCCCCCCTCCTCCGGGGGGTGGAGCCGTCCTCTGGGTCTGGGTCGGGGGCGGCCGGGTCCCGGGGGGGAGCGGGGTCGGTCTGACACGGGTCTTCCGGAGCTGCGAGCATGGATTCGCCCGGCGTCGCGGTATTCTCGGTCGCGTCCTCAGTCTGTCCTTCCAAGTGTTCCTCCTCTGCGACAGGCTCACCTGTATTTGGTTGTTGGGTTTCAATTTCAGCCCCTTCCCCCGTGTGGAGCCGTTCCCCGTCGGAGCCATCGGGTTCTAAAGCCGTCTCGGCCTCCGCGTTCCCGTCCGGAACCATCTCTGACCCAGGCTGCGTCTCGAAGGGTTCCAGATCGGGTCCTGGGTCTTGATCGGGTTGGGTCTTGTCTTGCAGACAGAGCCCTTCCTTGCGATGCTTCTGCCACATGGGCAGAGCGTTGAAGAGAGCGTTGCAGTCGCCGCACTGGTAGAGGATCCGGGGCTGGTCGGAGAAAGAGGGCTTCCTGGGGCTCTCTGCGGCCTGGATGGAGCCGCTGGACACGGGGTAGACCAGCGAGACGACCGACTGGGCCTGGTGTGCCGTGAGTGAAGCATCGGCCTGAGTTATGAGCTCCTGCAGTTAGGGGAGGGAGGGAGTGTAAAGAAAACAAAACAAAACAAAAACCAAACTGAGTTACAGAGAGAGACCCATGTGAACGCTGGCTGGTTATACCGTTTAACCTAGCTTTCACGAACAACCCGAGGAACCGTAAGCCAACACACTCCCACCTTTCTCCTCACCCCCCCTGTGGTCTCATGGCATCCATCGGCAAGACGGTCTTAATAAAATGCACACTGTTTAATTGGGCTGACTCGGTCATCCTGGAGTGCAGTGTTTGGCAGGCGAGCGGTGAGCGCTCCGTGTTCCTGGGGTTGGGGGGCGAGGGGCGGCGAGCTCTCTTGTTCCTGGGGTTGGGGGTTGGTGGGGGGGGGGGGGGGGGGTCATTGAGAGCAGCTGTGTGTTCCTCTGGGGGAGCGTGGCAGACATGGGAGATAAGGGTCTGGCTGTGGTGATACATATCACAGGCCCATCAGCCAGGGTTCAAGAGGTCTCTCCCTGGGGCGTGGGCTGTGCTCCGCGCTCCCTCCGTTTGGATGATAAAGGCAGAAATAAAAAGCTCAAGGTCAAGGTTAATGCTGTTTTCTTTCGGAAGCGGCTTGGTTTCGAGGCGGCGTGTGTCACATGATAAGTGTTTCAGTCCCGTGTTCGCTGAAAAAGACTTAATGTAAAAAACGGAATAGGTCAGGGCTGTCCAACCCTGTTCCTGGAGACGTTCCACTCCAACCCCAGTTGTAGGAAACATGATTCAGCTTGTCAGCCAACTAATTCTTCAAATGAAGTGTGCCGGATTATGGTTGGAATGAAAACCTACAGGAAGATGACTCCCCAGCAACACAGTGGGCACCAACAAGGAACCGCAAAGGCTCCTGGGTACTAGCTAAGGCAATGGTGTATAGTGGGGGAGTCAGGTGGCTGAGCGGTTAGGGAATCGGGCTAGTAATCTGAAGGTTGCCGGTTCGATTCCTGGCCGTACCAAATAATGTTGTGTCCTTGGGCAAGGCACTTCACCCTACTTTCCTCGGGGGGAATGTCCCTGTACTTACTGTAAGTCGCTCTGGATAAGAGCGTCTGCTAAATGTAAATGTGTATTCTCTCGCTCGCAAAATTACAGTAATTTGGCATCTTATTCACGCAATTAAACACAGTGTCATGCAGACCAGTGACCTCACACCGTGTCATGCAGACCAGTGAGCTCACACAGTGTCCTGCAGACCAGTGAGCTCACACAGTGTCCTGCAGACCAGTGAGCTCACACAGTGTCCTGCAGACCAGTGACCTCACACCGTGTCATGCAGACCAGTGAGCTCACACAGTGTCCTGCAGACCAGTGACCTCACACCGTGTCATGCAGACCAGTGACCTCACACCGTGTCATGCAGACCAGTGACCTCACACCGTGTCATGCGTCTCTACTGATGAGGTAACGTTTTCAAATAGACTCCAGTTCAGTAACTCCATCCTATCAAACAAATATTTTACTACATGAAGTTAATGGACTTAATCACTGATTTTACTCTGGGAACTGTACTGGAAGAAAAAAAGGAAAAAAAACTACAAGTGTATAAACGTGATTAAATCAATCGAGGGAGCTCGCCATTCAAGCATGCAACACTTCTCTTCAATAGCGCTTGATCTTTGCAAAGTGTACTGAAATATGGCATATGCATAAACATGTGATTAAATCAATTGAAGAGCACACCATTTTAGCGTGCACTGTCCCCCTTCAATAGCACTTGATCTTTGCACACTGGTGAGAAAGATTGCTAAATCATTTTGTTCCCATAATACAAACAGTTTCTACATCTGCGGCGATCCTCCATATTCCCTTTTAGTGATAAAAAAGCAAAACTCCCGATTTCCTTCAAGCCCATTTCCCATAATTACAGTTCTGAGTGTCTGAATTGCTGTTCAGAGGATGTGAGGGTGGGAAAGGTGATTCAGAGTATAATAACAGCCCAAATTCATGTGATATGTAAACACCTCGTGTTTTACAGCAATGTCGCCTTTATGCTACAAGAAAATAATCCTAATCCAGCTAATGAAGTCAGAGTGGCGGTAATGACCCGGCTGATGACAGAGCACAGCCAGACTGCCACCAGGCACTTCGATAGTGTTCCTCCAGCTGATTCATTTGTGAGGAGGCCAATGAGCGATCCATCAGGAATAGAGGGGTGGGCACTGAGCGATACATCACTCTCACGCAAGCTCATCCCCCCCCCCTCCTCTTCCTCATGCTCTACCCCAACCCCCCCCCCCCCCGCCCCCCTCTCCATGGCAACTCAAGATGCAATCTGCCTGTCACTTGTGACACCCTGCTTTATAGCCCTGAGCTGCAAGTGAAGACAGTCGCCCTCTCTCTCTCTCCCTCTCTCTCTCTCTCTCTCTCTCTCTCTCTCTCTCTCTCTCCCTCTCCCTGTGTGTGCTTGCTGGTAAACGTCACTCACAGACTGTACGTCTTGTTTTTGTAACCATCGGGCTTACTGTAGCTGTCACAGGAACAAGGACGGCAGCACTCGCACTGATGCCAAGTATGACTCAATGAGAGCAGAATATTTCTACTCATTACAGAACCTGCGACGCTTCAGAGATGGAGACAGGATTCTTTCTAGAACTACGGATTAATGGAGCCGAACATCGTTTCTGTTGAAATAAAGCCCAAAGGGCTTCAAAGCAGAAAATCCATGGCATAATGGAAGATCTATTTCCCCTCTCTGAACTGGGTAGACTGTGGAACACAATGCATTGTGCAAGACAAGGCCACAAGGCTCCCCAATTCCCAAGGGATGTTTTTTAACCCAACAATGGAAACCCTATAGAAGTCACATGCACAGTAGAGCACGGACATTTAACGCAGAGACATTCACTTGGAGTCAGGTGGCTGAGTGGTGAGGGAAGCGGGCTAGTAATCTGAAGGTTGCCAGTTCGATTCCCGGCCGTGCAAAATGACGTTGTGTTCTTGGGCAAGGCACTTCACCCTACTTGCCTCGGGGGAATGTCCCTGTACTTACTGTAAGTCGCTCTGGATAAGAGCGTCTGCTAAATGACTAAATGTAAATGTGATACACTACCAGGGTATGCTTACTCAGTGCACCAATACCAGCAACTCTGATCAACTTAAAGAGAAAGATGCATGTAAAGGAGGGCCGACTGCCATATCACCACAGACACTGAGGGAGACCTCGGCTGGAGCCAGGAGCTCACCCGGCATCCAGCACCGTGGAGCTCATTCTGACGGTTACCTCTCTCTGAAGTGTAGGAAGTGACATCACTGCAGTTTCATCTGTGGCCACTGGGGGTGCCACCGCTTCTGCTGTGCAGGTCATCTGGTGAGTGAGAACTTCTTCGAGGGTGTTGAACTCCTGGTAGCAGGGGAAGCACATGTACACTGAAGAGCTGTCCATGTCCATGGCGGCTGGAGAGAGGGAGAGAGAGACACAGAGAGAGAGGGGGGGAAGGACAGAGAGAGACACAGAGAGAGGGAGAGAGAGACACACAGAGAGAGGGGGGGACAAAGAGAGGGACACAGAGAGGACAAAGGACAAAGGACAAAGGACAAAGAGAGAGACACAGAGAGAGAGGGAGAGAGAGACACACAGAGAGAGGGGGGGAAGGACAGAGAGAGACACAGAGAGAGAGGGAGAGAGACAAGGTGATAGGTTAGACTAGAACAGGGGTTCTCAGACTTTTGGGGGTCTTTTCCTGATTTTTCTTATACTCTTAATTATATTGTGTAGGTATGTAAATGTACCCATATTTTCATGATTTACTCTCCTGTTTTTCCATTTTCTCTCACGTACCCCCCTGTTCTACCTCCACGTACCCCATGCGCTCCCCCGGAGGAGAAACACTGCACATCACCAGTGCAACAGCGTGGGCCCCAAGACACTCAACAACCCAAAACTCAGGTACCAGATTCATGACACACCACACAAGCATTAAAGTGCACAAATGATCACCCACACACTCATGCTTCGGTATAGCACTACACCTTTAACCCTTGTGGTGCCTTCGGGTCACATGACCCAAAGGTTCATAACGAACCATCGTTGTGTTTACCCAATACAAAAACAAATAAAAATCATTTTCTTTTAACCTTCGCAATGTGGAGGGTCTGAGACAGCCCGACGGTTAAAAGAAAATGCTTCACTTTGTTTTTGTATGCGGTAAAGTTGTCACAATACGACGGTGGGTAACAATGACTGATGGGTCAGAATGACCCGAAGAGAACACAAGGGTTAAGCATACATTGCCCATCAAACATATTTATCGCTGCGTAGTATTTCTATACAAATGATTCGAAATCCTTGAAGGGATCTAAATGTCGAGTTTGATGTCTCTACTGCCCTCTCCTGACCAAAATAGGCTAGATGCAGTTACGTGCACACACCACGAACAGAAACTACCTGAAAGACCAACTGGAAATAACGGTTAGAGGGTGTTTTAATGTGACCGATCTACCAAGGCTGTCTGACAATTCATGTATAGAACTCCATAGACTACATCAAGGAGAACGGCTTTATTTAGACACCCATGATGCGCGTGATTAGCCTTTGCATATTTGCGTCTATCTCAGTCTGGCTACCACCCAACTTCACAGTCGCCCAGCAGGTCTGATTCACGCTGCAGTGAATACACTACGGGACAGCGTGAGTGTTTACTGTAGGCGTCGTTAACATCAGTGGAGGCTCAGTGGGCTGGGATGCATAAAATACGTGTCTGGCTTTATGCTGTCAGGGAAGATGTTGAGTTATAAATCATGGGGTTATTAACGTTAAGATTACTGTAACGTTATTACTGTACCAAACAAAATCCGAACTAGTTGTCTCGCTTGTAATTATGACTTTTGTCAACTCTATATCACTCTGTAAATTAATTTGTACACAGCTATCTATAGATTTCTAAATGTTTTTATTTATTTAAGAACACGAAGAAGTAGACTAGAACTATCAAATAATGTTATTTGATAGTGATCTAGCTGTGTACAAGCAACTCCAAGGTCTCGGTTAGCAAAATGACCACGATGATAGCTTCAGCGCCAAAAAGAGATGGCGGATACGGTATCTCTGGTAGCAATCAAAGTTAGCCTAGATTGCTAACCAAGCAAGCTAATGCTAACGTCGTTAGCTGGTTAGCCGCTAAAGTATTAACATTCCTATCATATAAATGTTTTATGTTCAGTGTAAAGTAGCTTGCCAGCTAGCTAACTTCACTCCACCACTAGTCAGCTGACAGTCGCTCTTCCAAGTGCATTTTCCTCTTCTTTGCTGAAAGAAGCAACCGAAGAAGAAGGGTGGCGTTTCGCTTCTTCGGTGGTGTAATGGCGTCCGTCTGTTCAATGTAAACGTTGAATGTCTCCCCCCGTTGAGACTCCACAATATATATCTGTACCCCAAACCCTATCCTGTGTGTAAAAGTGACACTAGTGGTATGACAAATAAAAGTCATATAGTTACTCACCGAACTAATATGCTGTACAGCGTATCTTCTCAGGAATACGTTCCTTTGAGGGAAACAGTTTTTTTAACACGCTAGCAAGGCTCTATCCGATAGGCTGAACTACAGCGCCAAACACCAATAGCATTCGTCTACACAAAATAGACCACTTGACGTCTGCACTGTGCACCGTTCCCAAATTGGTCAACGCTGTCCAGCCACACTGTGGCTTGATGTGTGTGGTCCTTCGAATTAAGTCATCAAAGTCATATGGTTAATTAAGGCCATCTTCTGTACATTGTTAGATGTCTGATTTATGTCTTCTTCTTTTTTTTACAGATGAAAAAATGATTGTTTGATAAAATTGTGACAACTTCTTTCCCATCGGGATAATGCAAATTATATAGCCCAAGACCTTTAACAGTAATAACTTTTCATAACAAATTGTCTAGCTGGAGACACTTAGGCTTGCAAAGTGACATGCATTACCTCAGAAGTCTTTAATTACACATTGAGGTTTAATCCCAAAGCAATTAAACATACACTTCAACCATGGGCCTAATTTTTTTTTTATGGCTTAACCCACCCATTCTCCATCACAATTCTTTAACTCTACGGTTAGTGGAAATACCTGGTCCTACTCAACTTATTTCCCTGAATTACGTTTTGCACTCTTAATTCCCTCCTCAGTGATTGAGAAGAGGAACAGCTATCTAAAGGGGATAGGGGATAATATCGTTTAACCTGAGTCCAAATTGTATTAAAGAGCTAGCCGGGCAAACAGCCAGTGGGTCTGGGGCCCATCAATCTCCACTGAAACTATGTAGGCTGCTCTGTGAACTGTAGAATAACATTATTCAACCTTGACACATCCTATCAGTGAAGTTGAGGACATTGCAGATAAGTGCTTTGCAATGAAGAATGTGGTGTGGATTCTAGGGGGCAGAGTGCCACTGCTTGCAATGCAGTGTGCAATTGGACGTTAAAAAATGGCTCCCCTTTAGTTCTACATCGACTTCTCTCCCCCTAGACACCCTGCCCTTTCCAGGTCTCTCTTACTTTCTTAGTCTCTCCACGTCTCTCGCCCTACTTCCTGTTCTTTCCCGTATTCCTCTTCTCTCTTCGTCCAGCCTCTCTACTCTCACTCATGATCGTTACAACTCTCAAATCTCGTGCCACGAAGCTGAGGTAGAGGGCGGTCAAACCTCTATACTCGGGTGAGGCTGGAACTGAGAGGTGGACTAAAGCTCCAGGCATCAGTGGTTCTGTAAGTCTATAAATAGTTTCTATTGAACACGGGAGAAAAGAGTAAAAGGAGAAAGTGAACACAGACATCCGGAGACTTCGTTAAATCCTACCCTCTCCTGACCCTGGGGGGCCTGGGAATCATGTCTGATGGGGGGCCTGGGAATCATGTCTGATGGGGGGCCTGGGAATCATGTCTGATGGGGGGGGCCTGGGAATCATGTCTGATGGGGAAGTTTGGATTGGAATTCTTCTGGGTGTTCCGTAGAACATCTCTGTTCCATTCTTCCAACTGAGAATGGCGACATGGGCGTCATGCTCATGCCCAGAACTTGTGGAGCAATGAAACACTGATCAAGGTCACTGATTAATTTCAGCATGACTCAAATCAGTTACATGACCAAATCTCCTTTTCCCAAACAGCGTTCCCTCCCGTTACAGGTCTGTAAACCAGTCATGAGAGACAGGAAGATTGCACATCTCTTCTTCTTGGGAGGGATGTCACTCATTGGACATTCTACAGATGAATGGGCGTCAGATGGCTGAGCGGTTAGGGAATCAGGCTACTAATCAGAAGGTTGCCGGTTCGATTCCAGGCTGTGCAGAATTGCCATTGTGTCCTTGGGCAAGGCACTTCGCCCTACTTGTCTCGGGGGAATTTCCCTGGACTTCCTTTAAGTCGCTCTGGATAAGAGTGTCTGCTAAATGACTAAATGTAAATGAATCCAAAGCATGAAATACTACTAACCAGAGCCGTTGTGGCATTCTGGCTTGCTCTGACGTCACCTGACTTGTGACTAAACAGCTCTCACGCCGTTAATTTGTTACATCCTCTGTAGGCTTGCTAAAACACGCTCACCAAAACTAAAAAGTCTCCATTAGGGAGATGTTTGTAAGTAGCTCTCATCCGGTCTCTCAGCATGATTCCTGTCTCATCCACAGGTGGGCCCCACACAAGCAATTTCAAGACACCTGTGTTGTTGACACACACTAGAAACGGGAGCAGTTTCATATCTTTATTAATGAGTTTAATTATTTATACCAACAAACAAAAACAGTCTCTCTCCCTCCGTCCCTCTCTCTCTCTCCATCATCCCCTCCTTTCACAACCATTCAATTTCCCACCAAAGATCCTCTGATCCTCCGGTAGGATGATGGAGGAGCAGGAACCACAATTGTATGACAGAAAATAGTTTTTTTTTTTTTTTACAGAAAGCAATAAGAGAGTCATCTCTTCTTATCAGGGAAACATAATGGGGCACAAGAGTTCTGCGAAATGTATCCACACTCCCGAACAACGCACGCACGCACACACACACATTCTGAAAGGTCGCTCTCAATAGGTCATTCATAGATTTGTGTCAGCACGCACAAGAAACTGAACAGGTTTGCCCCAGTACAGTCATACTAAAAAGGCTAAAAGGAAACAGGGGTCGTTGAGATGCAGGGGATGGTAAAGGTTGTGGGGCAGGGTACAACCCACCCAGAGACAGCAGTATTAGCAGGCCACCTATAGGCCTTCTGCTCCTCGACCATGGGTACAGGGCCCAACACCGTTACCATGGACCCACAGTCGTGACATTCCCTTCACATTTAAAACGGCAAACCTGTAGCTCCACCTACTGGCTAGCATGTGTACCTGCAAAAAAAAAAAAAAAAATACTAGATCCGTGCTAGGAAATGCTCTGACGCTGAGATCAAAGTACAGTATCTTGGATGTCAGGACATGTGACTTGTGTTAAAATTCTTACAAAACAAACCTTTCAACTTGAAACCCTTCCTCCCCCCTTAGAGAGAAATCGTTCTAAGGAAAAGAAAAAAAAATACAATAAATAAAAACGAAAGGCAACAAGAGAGAAATGGAGGGAGAGAGACTAACAACGAGAGAAACATTTTGTTCTGTTTTCCCCCCCTGAACCAGGGACTGAAATGAAATCGTATTTACAGAATGAGACTAGAGGGAGCTTGGTCGCTGCTACGACTCTACTAGAGAAGAAACGAAAAAATAAAGAAATTACAAGTACAACAATATAATAACAATAATAAAAAAAAATAAAGGTACTTGATATTTACAGTTTAGCAGTGAAAGGAAGGAAGGACATAGCGGGGGTGGCGGCAGAGGTAGGAGGGGAGCAATGGAAGAAGACAAGGAGGCTCCACAAGTGGTTGGGCAATATTTAGATTTCTTCCCCCCCTAAAAAGGTGTTCTGATTCCAGCTATCGTTGTGGTGGGCAGGCAGGAAGGAAGTACCGGTGTGCTCTAACATGCATGTCCGAGTGGCGGTTGAATGAGTGACTGATGCTACTGGCAGGGTGTCTGGGAGGCGGGACACAGGCCCGCAGGCACCCCCGGTCTGGTGGGGTGAGGATCAGCACTCACGGTCACAGGTACTGAGGCAGAGGTCCATAGAGTTGGTGTGGGGGAAAGCGGGGGTGGGGGGCCTGTCGAACACACGCGCCGGTGTCATGCTTACGCCACAAGACACACAAACACAGACGTGATGACAAACTGTTGGTGTTGGACTCTACATGCAGTGAAATTGTGCGTTGAGACAATAGACAGAAAAAAAAACCGGGAGTGTCAAATTGTCTTTCAACCAAAGACTGGCCAAGTCAGTCCTGGCATGTAAGCACTGGGAGAAACCCCCCAGACGCACGCGTCTCTGAATGGGCCGTTTGCTAATCTGCAAGGCGACAGCAGATAGAAAATGTAGGGCTTTGGACGGGGTACAAGAACGGCCTCTACTGTGGAATTGAATGAGCTCAGCTCCAGCCAATTGCGTGCAGGTTATGTGGATTGAGGACAGCACCCACAGGTAGCGCTCAGTCTCTGCTACCATGCTTTTGGAGCTGAACAGTATCTACTGACTCAGGTAAAAGAAAATAAATGATCTTCCCAGCTAAAGAGACGGGGCAAAGACGTACAGGAACTAAATATGGATATTCCCATTCCTAGATAGTTTCCTCTTGTTCAAATAAAATACATTTAAGACTTAAAACTCCACAGAGACAGACTCCCATTCCCTCACTGCAATGGACTTGGATGGCTCGTCACCCAACTGTGGAAAAAAGCGTATAAAATCTCACTTCATCTAAAACGCAGCCGAGAAAAAGAAAAAAAAAACGAACGCAAAACCCTAATGACCTTGCCGCTGCAATTTGGTATTCGATAAAACAGATAAAAACATGGTTTTCCTCTCCGCCATGAGACAGAGAACCCTGTCAGAGAACAAATATGGTTCTAGGAGGTTCCAGGGGGTTTCTACAGTCCTCTCCAAGAGTCTTGTAGACGTTTTACAAAAAAGGAAGATTGTCGATATCTGTCATAGAAAGAAACCTGACAGACTTCCCCCAGCCCAGTATCTCTGGCCACAACACCAGCTCTAATGAAAACAAAGCAGGGATTGAATAAATAAAACATAACAATTTGAGAATAAAACAAAAAAACAAAGTATAATCTATTAGCAGAGATTCATAATACAGTGTTCCCCCCAGGGTTTGATCTACCAAAGAAATATAAACTTTGCTTTCATACACAACTGCCTCAACCAGCACTGTTGTAGTCTTAGGGACAGGTTCACTAAGCTGGTGTGTTGGATGAGCAGATGAACACATACCTTTGGCCTACTTATTAATGAACCCTATTTAATGAACCCCACTGTGAGCATCAGAACTACCCCACCCTCCTATAGAGACACAGACAGATGAGCACTAGAACCGTGTTTACACCCAAACCTGTTAAATAACCTGGGGGAAATGACTGTGTTGGTGAGTGTTGACATGAGAGTCGTAATAGGAAGTTTGGAGCCAGAAGGGAGCTAGGAGATGAGAGTTGGGGGGGTGGGAAGGCGGGGGAGAAGCCAGGAGAAGGGGGAACTGAAGAATGGGTGTTCAGGTGCTGTTGTTGATGGATCCAGGGGCTGAGCTAGGCTGGGCAGGACTGTCTGAAACACTGCACTCTGTTGGAAAAAAGGGGTACAGCATTAAAAGGTAGAAAAAGGAAAAGGACCCTTTAGTATAAACCCTGTTTGTCCCATATAAACATGTTGTGCAAGCTAGCGAGGCTCTCTCAGAGTTTAGCCACACAAACAGCTCGGTGTCAGTAGAATGTTAATTAAAAAATTCTGGAGAGTAACACTACTTTTCCAATGTCACCTCTTCACCTGTTACTTTGAAGATGTATCATACAGAAATTGCCTTTCCACAATTATAGCCTTCTCTATGTCAAATTACGCTTCCGTGTATACCATTGTGGTACTACTGCGGTTATCATACGTGAAGAACAGCTTGTGATAGGTGGTGTGTGTGTGTGTGTGTGTGTGTGTGTGTGTGTGTAGGGGCAAACTGCATACCATGTGAGGCAGGTGATGTCTGAGCGCGAGCGTGAGGGGGAATGAGAGTGGAGTTCAGCTGGGGCTGGATAGACAGCTCTGGAGAGACAAACAAAACCCCACGATTAGACCCACCAAGGAAATAGAACCTAACACCAGACAACATATGACTGGAGAGAGAGAGACAGACAGGTAGAGAGAGAGACAGACAGGTAGAGAGAGAGACAGACAGGTAGAGAGAAATAGAGAGGTAGAGCAGGAAAAACAGAGCAAGAGAAAGAGTGTGTAAGAGAGTGAGAGAGAGAGTGAGTGAAACAATGACAGTGAGAGAGAGAGGGGGGTGAGTCTCACCAACAGGGCTGAAGTTGAAGAGCAGGGGCAGGTCTCTTCCGCTGGGCAGGCGGGCGCTGGGCTGGCGCAGTTCGTCGAAGAAGGCGTGGGCGCAGGCCTCCAGTGGGGACAGCCTCGTCACGGGCGTGTACTCCAGCAGGCGAGAGCACAGGGAGATGGCCTCTGCGGGCGTGCGGGGCTTAAACACCTGGGACAGAGGAGAGAGGCTGTGTTCAGGTTCCGTTGGCGGTGAACTGAGGTTAGAAAACGACGACGGGCACTACCCGAGCGTCTCCGACGAACAAACACCCTCTTCTGAAACCTCCTCCCACCAGACCATCCAGTCAAACTGCGGCCTGGGTCTGTCTGCCCCCTGGGGTGTAGGGGGGGTGGGGTAGGGAACGTACCTTTGTCCAGGGGTGTGCTTTGATCTGTGGGAATTTGAACTCTGTGTAGTTGGGGTTCATCTCTCGGATCTGCTCTCTCGTGGGAGTTCCCAGAACCTGGAGGGGAAAGCACACGGGCTGGTTGAGTGTGCTCGCCATCGCCGTGGCAACCTGACCCATACAGGGCCATCCTTCCATCTCCACTCATCCACCCGTCCGTCCCCCTCACCTTGATGATCTCCACTAGCTGGTCCACGCCGCTGTCTCCGGGGAAGATAGGCTGTCCCAGCAGCAGCTCCGCCAGCACGCAGCCCGCTGACCAGATGTCGATGTTGGACGTGTAGTCGGTGGCTCCGAAGATGAGCTCCGGGGCGCGGTAGTACCGCGAGCAGATGTAGGACACGTTCGGCTCCCCGCGAACAAGCTGCTTCGCACTGACGACCAGAAGGAAGAGAAAGAGGGGGGGAAAGAGACAGTCAACAGACTGGAGATACACCATACATAGTGACACACAGACGCAGAGAAACGGGGTCAGATGGCTGAGCGGTTAGGGAACCGGGCAATTAATCAGAAGGTTGCCTGTTAGATTCCCGGCCGTGCGAAATTATGTTGTGTCCTTGGGCAAGGCACTTCACCCTACTTGCCTCGAGGGAATGTCCCTGTACTTACTGTAAGTAGCTCTGGATAAGAGCGTCTGCTAAATGTAAACAACAACAGAGAGAACGACACAGGCAGACAGCGGAGAGAGAGGCGGAGACAGAGACCGGGATCTAACCTGCCAAAGTCACAGAGTTTGAGGATGGCCGTCTCGGGGTCCACCAGCAGGTTCTGAGGCTTGATGTCTCGGTGACACACGCCCTGGGAATGGATATAGGCCAGGCTGCGGAACAGCTGGTACATGTACACCTGGGGGGGGCACAGAGAGAGAGAGAGAGGGGGGGGGGTTTAATATAGCACGGCAATGTACTGTTGCTGAATACACAGCCCAAGATTGTAGGAAGAAGGACACAATTTGGAGGCTGTTTGAAAAGGAAGTATCTCAGGCTGAAGATGAGTTGGATGGAGAGCGAACAGACAGAAACATGAGGGGACGGCAGGAGGAGGGAGGGAGGGGAGCGCGAAGCAAAGCTAGTGGGAAGAGGAAAGGGAGGCCTGGGAGAGGTGCAGAGAGGAAGGAGAAGTGGGAGAGTGCTATTACAGGGATGGGAGGAGGAAGAGAGGGATGACCGAGGGATGAGAGGAGGAGAGGGATGATGGAGGGATGAGAGGAGGAGGAGAGGGATGATGGAGGGATGAGAGGAGGAGAGGGATGACCGAGGGATGAGAGGAGGAGAGGGATGACCGAGGGATGAGAGGAGGAGGAGAGGGATGATGGAGGGATGAGAGGAGGAGGAGAGGGATGAGAAGAGGAGGAGGAGAGGGATGAGAAGAGGAGGAGGAGAGGGATGAGAAGAGGAGGAGGAGGGATGAGAGGAGGAGAGGGATGATGGAGGGATGAGAGGAGGAGGAGAGGGATGACCGAGGGATGAGAGGAGGAGGACAGGGATGAGAAGAGGAGGAGGACAGGGATAATAGAGGGATGAGAGGAGGAGGAGAGGGATGACAGATGGATGAGGCGGTGCTGGGCAGAGCATGTGTGATCAGTATGCGTGGAGTATGCGGGAAGAGAGGAGAGGGGTGGGCCGGGGAAATGAGCCATGAGACACAGCTAATGTCCT
This sequence comes from Osmerus eperlanus, assembly GCF_963692335.1. NCBI lineage: Eukaryota > Metazoa > Chordata > Actinopteri > Osmeriformes > Osmeridae > Osmerus > Osmerus eperlanus. Next base: position 20,032,501 of record NC_085024.1, read on the forward strand.
CTCTGCTGATGTGGGGAAAGAGCACGCGCACACACACACACACACACACACACACACACACACTAATAAAGATACAACACCAGTGGTCTATTAGACAGTCAACCAGGCATGCTGCAAACAAACACCATCTCTCTTAAAAGGTTTTTAAAAAGAATAGTGTATATATATAATAATATGAAGACATAATATAATCCTATATTTACAAAATATATATTTTTTTTTAATATAAAAAAATAACGTTTCTGCATTAAACCAACCACACAACTTAACCAAACATGAAACCAAGAGGCGCTTCCAAAACCTAAAGATGAATAAAGCTGGATGTCCCATGTCACCTTAACTGCACTTGAAATGACTAAGCGGTAAAAGATTAGGAAATGTTTCACGGCAGAGGTCCCTCTCCTGCTCCCTCACACAGAGGGGAAAACGAGAGAGAGAGAGAGAGAGAGAGAGAGAGATAGAGAGAGAGAGGAACAGAGCCAAACCGACAGGAGACGGTAGCAGAGCAGAGTGGATAAGGCTGAGGCGTTTGCCTCCCAGCCATGCAGAGCAGACCAGCTAGAGCAAGCAGGCTGGGCTCCCTAATCACTTAAGTAGAACTAGGTAGGAAGAGGCTTTGGCAGCATTGGGAACTGCAGGGGTAGAGAGACAAAAGGATGTGTGTGTAAGAGAGGGTGTAAAAGACCAAGAGAGAAAGAGAGACAGAGAGAGAGAGACGGACAGAGAGAGAGACAGAGAGTTTGGTAGCAACACAGACACACACTGGAGAGGCAGGATCAACTGAAGGAGGGAAAGACTGAAAAAGGATTTTCGATAATTGAAAGAGGGTGAAGTGTGGTGAGGGAGTGTGTCTCTCAGAAGGATAAGAAGTCTGAGTGTAGAAGGTTAGAAGACTGGGGCGGGGCTCTTATGGGGAAAGTTGGAGTGTTCACCTTGACGTAGATGATGGGGATCGTGGTCTTGGCCTTGTTGAAGTGCCGGGCCACCCTGTACACCGTCTCTGGGACAAAGTCCAGAACCAGGTTGAGGTACACTTCGTCTTTCTGGAGGGGGGGGCGGGGGTGGATGTGAGGAGGCAAGGAGACAAGTTAGTCACACCACAGGTCAAAACCAAAACACCCAATCAGCAACCTTCTGACTGAAGTCATTTAACCTTAAGTTAACGTGAGAAACATGCATATACAAGCAAATGACCTCAGGGCAGCGAGGAGTCGAGTAGGTGCGGTGGGGGTCTTTCAGAAAACCCGTTTCTGGGTTATTTGTTTAACTAGTAAGAGGACGCAAACCTTTTCTCCGCTGGAATAGAAGAAGTAGCGTAGCCTCACGATATTGCAGTGGTCCAACTTCCTCATGATCTGTAGTTCTCGGTTCTACGGAAGGTGAAAGAGAGGTGACGGTTGAGGGAGGAAGCAAGCAGACGTCTCAAAGAAACGCCACCTGAACCACACACGGCACGCATCTCTACGTTACCTCTGGTGGTTTCTGCAGTAAGGAGGAAGGAGATAAGGGAGGAAGAAGGAAAGGAGAAAGGAGGAAGAAGGAAAGGAGAAAGGAGGAAAGGAGGAAGAAAGGAGAAAGGAGGAAGAAGGAAAGGAGGAAGAAGGAAAGGAGAAAGGAGGAAGAAAGAAAGGAGAGAAAGGGAGGAGAGGAAGACAGGACACAGTCCAGTGTTTGCATGGTGTGTGGAGCGTTTACCTTGAACCGCTTGTCTTGCAGGACCTTCTTAATGGCCACCATCTCCTGGCTGTCGATGAGACGAGCCTGATACACCACGCCGAAGGAACCGTTCCCGATCACCTTGATGTCCGTGTAGGACACTTCCTGTGGACGGTCCGGCCCCTGGCCAGGCGTGGCCACCACTGTCGTGACCTTGCCGCTGTCTCCTAGGTGACAGACAGACACGTTTGAACTGGTAACAAAAACTCCACAAACTTCTGGTGATAGACCAGAGACAGAGCTCATTTTCGTGGGGCAAACAGTGTCTCTCTCTCTCTAGGATGCTCCAGAAACGAATACGTGAAGTGTCTGGATTTCATGCGGGAAACGTCGTCATAACCTCCTGCATCATCAACCCCACAACCCCCCGAGGAGGAGGGGAGAGACTCTAGACAACAAGGCAGCTCTTCTTCTCTTAACACCCGGGACCTCGTGGCCGTTCCCCCACAGACGCAGCCTCCCACTGGCTGATAACGAGCTCCTGCTCCTCCCTGCCCCCCGTGTCCCTGGAGGGGGCTCCGGTCTGCTGGCCTGGAGGCCTGCTCGTCTGCCCCTACGCATCCCCATCACAACCCTGCCTGCACCTCTCCCCTTTCAACCCTCACACCTTTCAAACGAGAAGGAGGTCGTTACTGCTGATCTCACGCGATTGGTTGGATGATTAGGAAGGGCTCTGCCACTAAAGAGAAAAGGTAGCGTAGTGATCTTAAATTGAGTCGTTACCATCAAGGGGGGGGGATAAGGGAGAGGTGGGTTTTTTATGGGGTGGGATAGAAACAGGGCCGCTGCCTGTCTCGTGGACACAAACCTAGCCAGATCTCCAGGGATTCTTCCAGGCGGTGACAGCTCTGGTTAGTGTCAAATCATAGTTCGACACATAGGGCGTTGGCTAGCTGAAAATGGATGTGTTGGTGTGTGTGTGTGTGTAAACTGAGGGACACACCAGCACCACAAGCCCTGAGATTTTAGAGGGAGGGAATGGCGCAAAGGAGAGTCCTGTTGCCAAGTGACTTGTCAGAGCCTGTGATAACATTGTGTGGACAGCAGCACGCCCAGTACCCTGATTCCTGCAGTCGAACGATCACTTCGCCTGTCTCGACACGACCGTCCTCTCTCGCATACGTCCAGGCACCCCCCACTCTCCTGCAGACTCTGTGGCTCACTTATGACGTGTCTACATCTCTGACTGGAGGTTACTGACTCTAGCCTAGTCACAACCTCATTTGGACAGCTTTCCTATTAAAAAAAAAACTCTTCAAATTTCCTTGCAAAGAAAATAGTCATTCATATTTGGCTGGTGTATTTTATAGATTTACATTACTTGATATTATATTTTGACACTACTCAGGTCTACATGAAATACATACATCAACAAACTATATAAGGGGGAATGGTTACATTTCCCCCAAAAATAAAAGACATTGATGCCTGAATGCAAGAGGCAGGCTGAACATTATGAACATGCTTTGGGACACACGTGCTTAGGATCAAATCCCATCTGAAGCCGCTTTGCTTCAGAAGCATTGTAGCCTACAGAGCAGCACCTGTGATCTGTGGTCTCCTGAACCTCTACACCTGTGATCTGTGGTCTCCAGAACCTCTACACCTGTGATCTGTGGTCTCCTGAACCTCTACACCTGTGATTTGTGGTCTCCTGAACCTCTACACCTGTGATCTGTGGTCTCCTGAACCTCTACACTTGTGATCTGTGGTCTCCTGAACCTCTACCAGGCTCACACAAACACTGGGCCTCCTTTCAAACAACAAGTGCCGTCTAAGGGGAGAGCATTTAATATGGAGCAGATAAACATCCAGCGACAATGAGCCGTTCGACCAGCTGCCAGTAACGAGCTTTGGTTCCTGAGGTAGTCAACGCATGGGTGATGAGGAGCAGGGAGACAGGCGAGGACGAGCAAATGATTTCCAGAAGACTCTTTAGAACAAATTAACTATACACTCATGTCTAAATATAAAATGTCACTACACTTATTATCCCCTAAAATATTAGTACTTGGGTGGTCAGGTATTACAACCATGTATTGTATTTCTCTACACTAACACATAATCATTGCCAAAACATCTAGAGTGTATTGGTAGGGGATGTGCAGTCTGTATTAAAACCAATGAAAACAACCATTAGCAAGTCCAGTTCTTAAAACCCACAAACACACTGCTCTATACGCCATCAGACACCAATAACCACATAACCAAATCATCTTTGCACTGAAGGCAATACGGTATGAAGGGAACCGGGCCGAGTGCTACATGTGTCAGAAAGTTACCCTGCAGCCTGTTACTGCCCCTGATCCACTCTTTACGTCGCAACACATTTACAGCTTCTGATCTGCTATGCGCTTTACTCGTCAATACGGTCACCTAACAGTAGTAGCGACGCCTTTGTTTGGGTTTCTGTTACCTCTGGACACCTCCTTGAGGAACAAGGCTTTTATCAGGGGCACACCCTGGTGGGAACACGGGTCGAGACAAACCAAATGCGCAAACGAACACATCTGAGGCCCAGCGCAACACAGACCCGCTGTTCGGCCACCCGGACTGACTAGACACACTGCAGACTGGCTTGCCACTCATCTGTAACTCACTTTTTGTTCTAGTGTTTCATTCAAGTGCATGTATTTCTCTCTGCTCAAAGCTCTTTGCACTTGCACTTCCAACACCAACCCAGTGAGTCTTCCTCTCCGGCTGAACTCTTCACATCGCAGTATGAACCGCGATGACCCGCCTCTGCCAGGTCGCCTACCCTTCAGAGTAGCATACGGATGACAGGCTAGGTAACGGTGCGTGATGTTTATGGTTCTCACCTTGGTTCAGAATCACACTGTGATTACCATGCAAAGCCATTTTCCATGGCATCTGGGTCACCTAGTGCCCATGCTTTTTATTTGTCTGCATACCACCTACCATGTTAGACATGGAAATTGTGCTGCAATGTTCCATCTTAAGCCCCCACCCCACCTAAAAGAGTGACCTTGTCAACACCTCCTCTTTGCCTACACACAGAAAGTCTTCCAACTGCAGCCTCTGCTTACCAAGCTAGCAGTCAGCATACTGTAAATTAATGTTGGTGTACCAATTGAACCTTTTGAAGAATCCTTAACACATTGAAACTAGTGGACAAGAAACCAGAACAATGAGGAATAATTGTAGGCCTGTTTAGTCCATTTATACATGTATCAGCTACAAGCATCACATCTCCAAGACATGACTTGATGTACTTGATCAGTATATAATCAGAGCACTGGTTATCTGGATTGTCAGTGGTTGTATTTGTTAGGAAAATAACCATGTTTTGTAAAGTCAGTCGTGACCACCTTACATGCCACTTGCCTGATATAGCTGACTAACATGTTTTGTTAATAAACATTACTAAATTGTCCTACTAAGGGTTGAGGAGTCGGATGCGTGAGTTATGTGTTAAATAGCCTGGCAAATAGGTCTCGTTCACGAGACAGCTAACAAACAGTGGAAAATCCGCGAGTGCTGCCTTTTTCATAATCTGCACATAGTAACCTCCAGGATATCTAATTAGTTAGCTAACGTTAGTTATCCGAATAGAACTATAATGTTGACCTAGTTTGACTAGCATTGCCTACGCTGCTGGCTAACGTGTTAGCAGTTTATAATGGCAGTCAAGACAGATTGCTAGCTAGCAGATAGAGCTAACAGCTGCAGACTAAATTTGAAGGCGACGTTCACAACGTTCTCGGTGGACCAATAGTTAGCAGCGCGACTGATAGTTACTTTACACATTAGACAACTAACCATTGGTAACATTTGATATGGAAGATGTTACTGTATTTGACCAACTAACTAACGTTTCTTCGCTGCACATTAACTTGGTAGCAAGCAGAAAAAACGACTTTAGCTAGTTGATGGTTAGCTACCGACCAGCTAGCACAGTAGCGTGTTTAACGTTCTCTAGTTAGCTACACCATTTCATTTGGCTCAATCGACAGCCAATTTTCCGCAGTAGAAAAAAAATGCCCTAGATGCTTTACTGATAAGCGAGTTCTTACACGTAACGAGACACTATAACCAACGTAAGCCCTTGACTCCACTGTCTAGTTTTAAAAACCTGCTACCCTGGTTAGCTTCAAAAACGAGAGCCTAGTTGTTGACTAGCTAACACTTGTTAGCTACCTGGCTAGCTCGGCATACATTTTTCTAATGACGTTTGTAACATTTTAAAGTGTAACGTCTAGACGGTCCAAAAAGTGACTGTTATGATAAGATGGATAAACTCACTGGTTAGTTTTAAATTTCCGAAGCCCGTCGAGCTGCTCCCACTGGCCTGTGAAGCCCCGGGTTTTCCTGCGGAGCTCCCACCAGCAACAGCCGATCCGGCAACTGCTGCAGCGGCTCCGGGAGCCCCCGGAGGCTCAGCAAATGAGCTGGTCCTGGGCCGCCCGCTGCCACTCATACTTGTGTGCGCTAAAGCCGGGGCAGGGGGGGAAGGTAGGCGCGATATAGAGCCAAGCAGGCACAGACTTTATATATATACTATCAAAAAATCGTTATAAAATACACCGCATTGGTCGCGTATCGTTTAGGCTAACTCGTACGTCTCCCCCTTTCTTCTTCACTTGGAACACTGTTGGTGGGGGACTGAGGACCTGACGCACAGCAGCGTCACATTGCAAGGATTTCTGGGTAATGGCGTTTTTAGTATAGGTTTCACGGCGCCAACATTAGCTTGTCATGTTGATATACAAATTACATGCATAGTAATCAGTATAAATTTGGGAAATGCTAGTGGGTTCATGCATATAATTTGGGTCACTCAGTTTGGGGAAAAAACACATTATATGTATATTTGAAAACATTATAGGCCTACCAGAGGATCAAGACCGTTTAATTTTTTTCTAAAATAATAATAATAATTTGTAAATGGCTTTAATGTATCTAGAAAAACGTAAATAGAAATGTAAAACATACAAAAGCAGTTAATTAACGACCAAAAGAGCCAACTATGTACAATCTAAAAAAGCGCCGGTCCGATGAGTGACAGAAAAATCACCCAATAGCTGCTGGATAAAGTCACAGGGCCCGGGAACAAGGCGGGATGGCATATCACAACGGAGACCGAGCCAGGGACAAACGGTGTATTTCGTGCATTGAAATGTGTCTTTAACAAGCCGTTCGTAGAAATGAAATTCTTGAGTCTAAACCGGCGCGGAACTAGAACGAATAGGATACGGAAAATGCATCGCTATGTTCGAGAGGCAACAGTGGCGAGCGCACGAGGTATCGTCCAACGACAGTAAATGAGAGGTATGTTTTTTTTAAACGGGAGGGGAAGGAAGGGCCTGTAGTCGCTGCCGGAGACCTGCGGGTAAAAGTGGGTAGCGCCGCCTGACGACCGCCTTGAACTGGGGAGCCACAGTTAGGATACAGCGGTGCCTCTGAATAGGTCTAGAATATCAGGGATAGCGCCGCCAACAGCTCGTCATGTGATAACACATGTAGGAAAGGAAGAAATGAAATTCTTGCAGACATTATTATTTAGTGTGAACCGTTGTATTGCGCTTGCATATTCATTCAAATATCGAAAGGCCTTAGGATGTTGAAAATGATCACCGCATGACAGCAGTACTGATCTGCTCTCAGTTCTTTACATATTTAATGTAAAATCAATAATATACGAATATTGTTTCTCCGTTCACAGGTTTCCAGTTGCTATAGTGTTGCCGAGAGCCAGGAAAACTCAGAGGAAAAAACACCGCAGTAGCATATACGTTTTTCAAACCAACGCTTGTGCAGAATAGTAATACTTGCACACACTTCACCTGTACAGAGGTGACAGTCAGTCAGCAGTAATCATGGCTGACCAACAGGAGGCACTAGATGGGATGTACGTGGAGCACCAGTACATGTGCAGTGAGTGCCATCAGCTCTTCAACACCCTGGAGGAAGTATTGGTGCATCAGCAGATCCATACAGGTGTAGAGGGGGAAGAGGCAGAGGAAATGGCTATCCAGGGCCTCTCTGAGGAGGGGGAGAGCCAGTACCAGTGCCTGGAGTGTGGCGCCCTCCTTAGGAACCCAGAGGAACTGCTATTGCATCAGGAGATGCACATGAGAGAGGCCGGGATGGATACGGAACACCATGGTGAGAAGCGGAGATCTATGTGGGTGTGTGCGTGGGCGTCTTGGAATGAGAGAACTACAAATTAGCATTGGCATTGCATTTCATATCCTTTGCCATATCCTCAAATCCTTTTTTTTGTGGATGAGGCTGACAATCACCAGGCTATATATTCATGTGTCTCTGTCTGTCTTGTGTGGATCAGAGCTGTGTGAGGTGTTGGAGACGGACGAAGCAGGCGGTGATGCCCAGGTGTCAGGCCCGGTCCAGTACCAGTGTCTGGACTGCCTGGCGCTGTTTGACTCGCCCGAGGTGTGGCTGGAACACAGGCAGACCCACAGCAGAAGTAGCACCCACAGCAACACGGTCACTGTGAGTTCTTCTTTCAACCAAGGATTGGAAGAGGCTTTGTTGACTGTAGGAGCAAGGGACATGAGGGGGAGGGGGGGAGGGGGGTTTAGTTAACTTGATGTTCCTTGGGTGCATGGAAGTAGCTTTGTGTTGGTTTCAGATCATGTTTTTTTCTGTAGTGTCCACTTAAAAATTGCTAATGCAGATCTGTTACAGAGAAGATTCAATGAGGTGTTTGTCAGGTCTTGAGACTAACTTCTACTCTTCTGTATCTCTCTCTGTCTTTCTCTGTCTGTCTCTCTCTGTCTTTCTCTCTCAGCAGGAGTATGTGCTGCAGCCGGATGGAACCGTGACTCCGCTGGGCAACGTTCAGAACTTTGTGTTGAGCGAAGAGCAAGCCGGGGAAATACTAGCACAGGTGTCTACGGGTTGTCTCACTCACAACATTTAGATTTAAGCTAGCTTTACTGTTGAACCAAACTGAAGGATGTTTGAGGTGAATATATGTTTTTGGATCTCTTGACCGCTTAGGTGCTGGCCCAGCAGCAACTGCAGAAGCAGCAGCAGCAGAAACAGCGGGCCGCCTCCAAGCCTGCCTCCCATCCCCGTGGCTCCCTCCTGCCCCCCGTGTCCCCCCTCCCCGGCTCAGCCACCATGCGTCTCCAGATCCTCACGGCCCAGGCCCTGGCGGACGGCTCCACTCCTACCCTGCGCCGGGCCAAGCTCCTCCCTCCTCTGCTCACCCCTCTGGGGCCGGGCTTGGCAGGAAAGCTGGGGGTCCAGGGGAACGGCCTCCAGCGTCTGGAGCTGACTCTGCCCTCCGGGCTGCGAGATGAGAAACAGCAGCAGGAGGTGCTCATCATCCACCCGTACGAGTGCTCCGAGTGCAACCTCCTCTTTCAGACGCCGGAGGACTTCCTCCAACACCAGGGGGAGCACTTCCTGGGTCAGGACAAGGAGAGCGGAGAGGCGGGCGTGATGACCGGCTACGAGGAGGAAGGGTCGAGGGAGGACGAGGCGGAGAGGACGGAGGAGGTCAGGAAAAAGGCGGCTGAGAAGAAAGCGACCGTGTGGGTTCGACCTCAGCAGTGCGGCCAGTGCAGTCGCTCGTTCACCTCGGCCAATCGGCTGGCAGCTCACCAACGCGTGCACGAGCAGGGCACTCACGAGTGCCCCGAGTGTGACAAGGTGTTCAAGAAGGAGTCGTCGCTTCAGACGCACATGCGCACGCACTCGGGCGAGGCGCGTTACCTGTGTGTGGACTGTGGACACGGCTTCACCACGGAGATGACCCTCATCCTGCACAGGTTAGGACGGCGGATTTCCACAGGTCTTGTTTTCAGTTGAGTTTCAAATTCTCCCAAACGTTTCAGTCATCTTGTACTTTCTGTCTGTCCCTCTCTCTCTCTCTCTCTCTCTCTCTCTCTCTGTCTCTCTCTGTGGCTCGTAGGAAGTCCCACACTGCCGAGCCACTGCACAAGTGCCAGTTCTGTTCCAAAACGTTCACCAACATGACCAAGTTCCTGTACCACCGGCGCACTCACCTCCCGCGCGACCCCCCGGTCACTACCAGCCCCGTTGCCATGGTAATGGATTAAACCAAGCCCCCTGTCCCTTCGGCCGTGTAGGTTTGGCTCATCGCAAATTGTTTCAGAGTAGCACAAATACAAATTGCTTGCAAACAATAGCGTGCCAAAACCTATAAGCAACGTGTGGAGACCGTAAACGAAGGATTCAAACCAGGCCCAAAGAACAGGCAACAAGAAGTCACTCTGTCAAGACCATTTACTGTTTCACGTTAGTAATTACTTGTCTGATTTTCAGGCTAATTTATAAGCTTTTTCTGAAACGCTACAAACTCGACTCGATATGTAGACGCTTCCAGCTAATTAAGCTAAGAGAGCACTAGCACCAGAGGGTTGGGGTGTGTGTTGTTGAGATTTGCCCGTGTCCATTCCCAGGTACTGGCTGAGCCCAGGCGGGTGTCCCTCTCTGCCCTGGCCATCCTGCAGAGAGCCAGGGCCAGGAGGGAGGGCAGCTGGCCCCTGGAGGCCCCGGACCAGAGCCTGTTGGCCCCCCTCATCGAGGAGATGGAGGCCTCAGGGGAAGGCCTGGCCCCCAGCTCCCAGGCTGGGGGAGGGAGAGAGGGAGGAGAGGTGAACGGAGATGCGGTGCCCGCTCCTGCTGGGTGGTCTGGCGAGGCCCGACCAGGAGACGCCTCGATCTCTGGACCCTCTACAACCTCGGATCCACCCACCACTTCTGGCTCGGCGGAACAACCCAGGTTCGTCTCCGAGGGAGGGGCCGAAAAGGGGGCGTACCCATGCCCCTCCTGCGACAAACGCTTCCCCTCCCAGCTCCGCCTCCTTCGCCACCGCCACACGACCCACGTGACCGACCGTCGCTTCAAGTGCGGCGTCTGCGGCAAGTCCTTCAAGAAGCAGATCCACGTACGCAACCACCTGCGGACCCACACGGGCGAGAGGCCCTACCAGTGCTCCGACTGCGGCAAGACCTTCACGTCCCTCGCCAACCTGACCCGCCACAACCTCACCCACTCGGGGCTGCGCCCTTACCGCTGCGACGTCTGCCACCGCTCCTTCACCCAGTCCTCCAACCTGCGGCAGCACCGCCTCCTCCACGCCAACCCCACCCCCTGGCCCTGCCCAGACTGCCCCTCCACTTTCAAGTGGTCGGCCAAGCTAGCCGCGCATCGCTACAGCCAGCACCCGGGCTCCCCCGCCCCCTTCCCCTGTTCCCACTGCGAGGCTGGCTTCATGTACCGGAGGCAGCGCGACATCCACTGCCTGGAGGCCCACCTCTCCCTGCTCCAAGCTGGGCTGGAGGGAGAGGCCCAGGGTCACAACGGGGAATCCAGCGCCGACCCTTCCACCTCGGGCGACGGCCAGGAGCCCCGGGCCACGTCCGGGCAGGAGAGAGGCCGTCTGGACTGCGCCGTGTGCGGGAAGAAGCTCAACTCTCCAGCCAACCTGCGTCTGCATCAGCTGAGCCACAACATGGGTCCGGGAAGGCCTCGCGGTAGCAGTAGCGGTCCTCGGGTCAAAGCGCACGAGTGTCCCATCTGCAAAAAGCTGTTTGTTTCGTCCTCCGGCTTGGCCCTGCACCAGCGCGTCCACACGGGCGAGCGTCCGTTCCCCTGCGGCGTGTGCGGCAAGCGCTTCCGGCAGAACACGCACCTGCGCGAGCACCTGCGCACGCACTCGGGCGAGCGGCCGTTCCGCTGCGACACGTGCGGCAAGGGCTTCGTCCAGAGCATGCACCTGGCGGAGCACCGGCGCACACACACGGGCGAGCGTCCGCACGCCTGCCCGCTGTGCGGCAAGGCCTTCAAGACCTTCTCCAACCTGCGCAACCACAAGATGACTCACGCTCGCCAGCAGAGGCTGGAGCAGGAGGCCGCCGCCCAGGCCGCCGCCCAGGTCGCCATGGAGACCAGCGCCGCCGTTGCCGTGGTGGACGCCTCGGCCGTGGAGCTGGCCAATGGGCAGACGCAGCTCATCCAGATCCAGGCCTCCGACCTGCAGCAGGTAAGATGGGAGTTTTGAGAGTCGCACCGGAAAGGATCCTACTTGCTATTGACCGGTCAAGTTACAACTAACTACTTATTAACCCTCGTGCTGCCTTCGGGTCACATGACCCAAAGGTTCATAACGAACCATCGTTGTGTTTACCCAATTTTACCCAATACAAAAACAAATAAAAATAATTTTCTTTTAACCTTCGCAATGTGGGGGGTCTGAGACAGCCCAACGGTTAAAAGAAAATGCTTCACTTTGTTTTTGTATGCGGTAAAGTTGTCGCAATACGACGGTGGGTCACAATGACTGATGGGTCAGAACGACCCGAAGATAACACAAGGGTTAACTAGTGAATATCTAGTAAATAGATCATTCAACTAGCTAGTAAGTAACAAGTTTCCTGTCAGTAAATGAACCATTCTGTGTATTATTGTTTAGCATGTTTATTTATGGTATACTTCCCTACCTCTCCCTCCAGCAGACTCAGGGTACCCCCACCATCATGTGTAATGAGTTTGGGGAGACCATCGCCATCATCGAGACCACTGAGGGGGGCACCCTGCCCCTGGCAGAGGCCATCGAGATCTACCAAACGGCTCTGGAGAACAGCCTGGGCATGGACACCATCGCTGTGGACAACCTGCACACACTCTGAGGACCACACACACCTCGCACGCGCACACCTCGCACGCGCACACCGTGAATACCAACCCTTCAATCAGAACCCGCATACTCAAGACTGAGGGAAGGATGCATTTTTAGATAGTCAACTAACTAGGGTTACACAGCTACTGTCAGCCATTTTGAAAGGCCAACATGGAAAAGTGTTATGGATGGACTGGACCGATGAGATGAATGTGAGCTCATGGTGTTTTTGTCTGTGTCCTTTTTACCTGTGATCTGAAAGCCCCCCCTCTTATCATTGCACTCTCACGATGAATGTCAGCGGTGAGACTAACAAGACTAATGTGAGCTCAGCTAAGTGTGCTCAGATATAAAATGTGTTTCACACGTCATCTGAAAGGGTTGCCCAGTGTTGACTCTTGAGCTTTATCTAGAAAGGGTGTGAAAAACCTAAAAACTGTGATTATTATAAAGATATGATCGCCTTAATAAAGTCCATTTCAAATCCCTTGAAGGAAACATTGCAGATATTTTTACAGACCAAATTGTGTGAAGGCGGATGTGGTTGGAGCAAACACCTGTTAGTGCTTCAGTTCAGCTCTTTCGTGTTTTTACTCGATGGCCTGTACATTCAGCCTTGGTCTGAAAATGTGATTGTTGCATTATTAGGATGTCTTTTTGTTGTAAATAAATACATTGCTAAATAAATGATGTTTTCCAACATGCCCTGATTGAGTCAGTTGTGTTTGGTTAACGGTTGCTTGAAGTACAAGGCTGTCAAAGATCTTCTTTGACCTCCATGATGGAAGCAAATCAGTGACATGTTTTGAATTTTAAAAGGCATTGAATACTTAATATTTAAATTTAAACACCACCAAATTTGTTGGTTTTGAACTCACCTCTTTAGAATTTATAGAATTTATTTCAATGTTTAAAAAAAAATTCTGATCGAAAAATTCAAGGTTCAGAAATTCAGGTTGCTCAAATTCACAGTAAAAAACAGTACATTTCAGATGCCCCCCCCAAAAAAACTCAAGCTTCAGAAATTCAAATAGAACAAAATTCAAGCTGCTCAAATTCGGATGGTGAAATTCAGATCTCAAAAATTCAGATTGCAACATCCGGGATACCAAGGTATTGCTTGCCTCAGACCGGACCTCTCCTCAGACTCCAGGCTGTGATTGTATGACTGATCTGTATGTATGACTGCCTGCAGCTACACCTGGATGAGAGGGGTCTGAGGAGAGTTCTGCAGATTTTTATCAATTTTTTGGGATCAGAATTTCACCATTCGAATTTTAGCAGCCTGAATTTCCAAACCTTGAATTTCACATTGAAATAGGTAAATTCAAAACCAACAAATTCAGTGGTGTTTAAATTTCAATATTAAGTATTCAATGCATTTTTATTTATTTATTCATAACATCATGTCACTGATTTGCTTCCATACTCCACCTGTCGGCAAGTGTCTTCTTCTTCTTCTTCACTGGTGTCAGCTACAGAGGCTCCACACACCAGATTAGATACTCCTCGCCCCCTTTAAACAATAAGAGGTTTGTCTCAGCAGTTTGCTGACTTGCAGTTGCTGTACACCCTTTAGGATTTTGGATTAGAGTCAAATAAAACAAACTAGCAGTACTTACTTGAACATCTATTTATTTGTAAGATACATATACAAACTTAAATTATTCATAGAAATTCCTCTCTTGCATACTGTACCAGCAAAACAAGGAGTAACACAGACATTTATACTCATGTTATTTCGTTTTTTCCCCATTTCACAATTTTACCTTCAGTAACGGTGTCTTTAATAGTCAATTTATAATCAATTACACATTTTTCCTTGTAATATAGAGAGTCTACAGACTCTACAGTAATTATGTACAACAGAACCAAGTCTTGCACAAAGACACAACCAATATTATACCCTAACCACTCTCTCGATAATTCCCTTCCATCCCCCCAGTTTTTCTCACCTCCCTCCTAAGGAGGTGGTCCGGCAAGAACAATAAAGTGACAAAGGGAGGAAAGCGGTGGAGGAAGAAGGAATATAAGTGGCAAGGCTATATAATCTAACTTAGTAACAGGGAGTGAGAGAGGAATACAAGGGTGGTTTAAAAGACAGACGGCTTATTACTCTTGAATGAAGAAATGTCACTTAACTCTGCTTTCCTCTTGAAATGAATTTTAAAAAAGTTACCTCAGGTCCTTGCTGAGGTGGAGAGGATAGAGGAAGACTAAAAAGGGTGTTAAGATGCACAATTGAGGAATATAACACACGCCCGCACGCACATTCTCAATCCCTAAATTAAATACCTAGGATGAAGGAGGGGAACCGCAGAGATGTCCGCCAGAAGGACTAACAGTAAGGTCCACTAAAATGATGACTAGTAAAATTATAAGAGTTAAAATAGCAACAGTAGTAATAAGAATTATATTAATACAATAACATAGTGATCATGAGTTACATAGGATTCAATGAAAAATCAAGGTGTTTAAAAAAAAAAAAGGGAATAAAAACGTCTTGGCTACAGAGGGTCTTTGGCCCTGTCAGCCCTCATATATCCTCTGGTTTATCAACTCAAGTCCAAAACCCCTTTAAAACTCAAAGTTTGGATGAGGCGAGCAACAAAATAACGTCCCGTTAAGAACAAGGATGTGCCCAATGACAATGTCTCTCCCGCCTCTTTCCTTCATGGCTATCGAATGAGAGGCACAGGAATGCTTGGTAATCCCCTTACTGGCGTCTGCTATAGCCAATCACGGGAAGGCAAGGCCAGACCGGTGGGTAAATGAGCAGGAATGGTGGCACTGCCAAAAGTTGACTGGAGCCAAGTTTGTCATTTCATCCCCGAACCATCTGTTGTCTTGACCCCGTCTGAATGTCAGCTTTGGTGGGAATACAACAGAGAAAAAGCAACCAATAAAACAAGGATCTTCCTAATCGATCTCATAAACAACGGTATCGTCCAATCGCATCGTCCTTAGGCAGGTGGTTGGGGGGGAGCCAGCCCCCTCATGTCCCACAGAAACAAGCCAATCAAAGACGGGACGGTACAGACCACTTCCTCAAAAGCAACCAATGATTGCTTTTCCCCTCCCCAAAAGTTATAATATGTATAAAAAAAGAAAAGAAAACAAAGACATCAACAGTTAGTCAAGCAGTGTGATGTGAGCACGTCCCAGCAGGATGTCTGTGTACGGGATGGCCTTCGGCCCAAAAGAACCCAGCTGCTTCAAGGCAACAAGGATCAGAGCAGGGGGGGGTTCACTGGCATCAATGGAAGCCTTAATACAAATGAATAAAAACTAATTCAAGTGTGGTTTGTGTGTGTGTGTGTGTGCGATGAGTACGTTTGTCTGTATGCCACTGGTGGTTCGCATGTCCTTTTTTGGTAAGAGAGAATCATTTGTTTTGTAATTATTATTTTTTTTTTATACCCATTTCAAGTTCTTTATCCCTTCTTCCGACAGACACACACACAACCCTTTTTGTCTCTCACACTCGTTCTCGTTCGCTCCTGAAGATGGAAAGAAACAGAACTGGAGGAGGGCGACCAGAGGGGAGCGCTGGTGTGTTGCTCCTATGCAGACGTAGACAGAGAGATGGGTGGAGATTATGGGTGTGGCGTCGTTTTCTTTATAAAGGAGCGGATTGGTCAATCCAGCAGCCTATCAATGCCCCTCATCTAGACGAGTCCTGCGAATCGCGAGGCTCTTCCAGGCTGGGCTCCCCCTCCCGCTCCGCCTCCTCGCCCGGCTGCTCTGCACCTCCTCCACCGGCCCCCTCCCCTGTCTGGGCCCCCGAGGGCCCGGGGAGG
>NC_085024.1:20053653-20055968 GCF_963692335.1 Osmerus eperlanus
CAAATGACAGAAAGTAACTTAGGTTGGCTGGTGGCTCGGTAACAGTATGGGTTGTCGTCAACCTTCAAAATGAAGGTCGGTCTGTCAGTCCATTGAGGGCTGAGGTTTAGTGTGTGTGTGTGTGTGTGTACCTGCTATGAGGGGCTGCATCAGGGTCTGTCCTGGGGGGGCGATGGCTGTGAAGCCCAGCGTTGCCAGGGGCGACGGGACATACGCAGGTCCGGGGGAGGGCAGGGGCTGCTGGGAGGAGGAGCCGGTCGTCGTGGAGACCAGAGGCAGAGGGGAAGCGACTCCGGGCGTGGACTGGACATAGGTGATCCTGAGTTAGGAAGAAGACAGGAGTTGTGGAGAGTGTTAGGGAGGTATTGATAAGCGTGTGTGTGAGAGTGTGTGTGTCAGGTGGCTGAGAGGTTAGGGAATCGGGCTAGTAATCTGAATTCCCTGCCATGCCAAATGATGTTGTGTCCTCGGGCAAGGCACTTCACCCTACTTGCCTCAGGGGAAATGTCCCTGTACTTACTGTAAGTCGCTCTGGATAATAGCGTCTGCTAAATGACTAAATGTGAGTGTGTGTGTGTGTGTGTGTGTGAGAGAGAGTGAGTGAGTGAGAGGAAATGCACAGAAGGGGTATGTAAAATTGGACATACAAAAAGAGAACCTATTCTAGTGAAGGAGACCAAGAGAAGAAAAACAAGTGATGAGATATAAGAGGAAGAGAGAGAGAGATCTGCTGCAGTGAGGGTCAGAGGGTGAGTGTGCACAAGCAGCAGCTAGGGCTGAGGAGCTCAGTGTGTGGTGTGTGTGTGTGTGTGTGTGTGTGTGTTTGTGTGTGTGTGTGGTGTTTTTGTGTGTGTGTGTGTTTGTGTGTGTGTGTGGTGTTTGTGTGTGTGTGTGTTTGTGTGTGTGTGTGGTGTTTGTGTGTGTGTGGTGTTTGTGTGTGTGTGGTGTTTGTGTGTGTGTGTGTGGTGTTTGTGTGTGTGTGTGGTGTTTGTGTGTGTTGGAGGAAGTGAGGGGGCGGCAGGCAGAGGCAGCCTGGGCCACCAGAAGCGTGACTAACCCACATCACACACACACACACACACACACTAACAGGAGCTGTTCCGTTAAAGCTGCATCGTCTCCACTGTCTACGCTTGTCCAAACTCAAACACACAGTAACCTGGACAGGTGATAACTTCAATGACTAGTGTGTTTCCCAAGGTCTCTGACTGATAACGTTGACCACACAGAGAGGAGGAGGGGTGGGGTGGGGGCGTCGCTGGTCCTACCTGGTGGGAGGAGTCGGCAGCAGCACGGTCTGGGGGGCGGAGCCAGGGGCCACCATCGCAGCCGCTCCCATGGTTACGGGGAAGGGGCTTCCGGGATGCACGGCTCCGCCCTGCGAGAGCTGTGATTGGACGACTGGCAGGGGAGAAATCTGGATGAGCTAGGTGAGGAGAGACAGAGGAGAAAGAGGGAATTAGAGAGAAGAAAGAAGAAAAAAAACACGGAAGTAAATGTAAAAAAATTCTAAGAATTAGATGTTGACGTTTGGATCCTGAGAGATTCCTCACCTTGCCTGTCTGAGCGCCATTCGACGGGAAGAGGCGGAGCCACGGTAGGAAACTGCTGGGAAGGGGCTGTCCTCACTGTTGCCATGGGAACCAACATCTTGCCCTGGAGGACTGGGGATTGTGTTTGCACTGCAGGACAACATGGAGAGGGAGATTGAGAGAGAGATTGGGGAGATGAGATCAAGGGAGAGGGAAAGAGAGAGAGACAGAAAGAGAGAGACAGAAAGGGAGACAGAAAGAGAGACAGTGTCTAAGTGTTACTTGCTTTACCAAAAGACCACATTTCTGACTGAGCAGCAGAACATTTAGCAGTATTACATCGGACGCTAGTGTCTCACCTCTGGCTCCTGGACTGACAACGCCTACTGCTGGACTGGAGGCGTACCCCGACAGAGAGCTCGAGCCTGGCTGCTTCCCATTGGCCAAGGACAGGTGTGTGGGCGGAGCTGTGGGCAGGTTGAAGATACTGGTTGGCTGGCTGATCTGCTGAGGGGGCTCTTGGGGTTGGTGCTGGCGGAGAGGGTGGGCAGGATGTACTGGACCTGTGTGATGGCTTTACCCCCAGGGGGCGCTAGAGAGGAGGCGGGGAGGAACTGGGGCTGGAGGAAGGGGAGAGGCAGGGGTCCGTTGGTTTGGCCGTGCTGGGAGGTCGAGACCGGGGCTGTGGGCGGGAGCTGGTGCTGGGATATCGGCTGGTGGGAGGAGCTGATGAGCTGGACGGTAGGTTGTGCGTTGAACGCGCCTCCTAACACCAGATTGGTC
>NC_085024.1:20056168-20068668 GCF_963692335.1 Osmerus eperlanus
GGGGGGTTATTGGAGAGCACTGCAGCATTATGGGTAACGTAGTCTTTTCCGCCCTGTAGGCGGGCGCACGGCCGGTGCTCACCGATCACGTCGTCATCCCCCTCCTCCTCGCAGATGACCATGCGCTCCTCGTCGCTGGTCATGTCTTCGCTGACCCCCCGCTGGAGCGAGAGAGGGGCGGGGCGCGGCCCGCAAACTGGCCCCCTCCGTCGCCACACATCTGGGAGGGGAGTGTGGGGGGAGAGAGGGGGAGGAGATGCAAGAGGGAGACGGGGGAAGGGGGAAGGAGCGATGCGAGATAAGACAAGAACACAGAACACTCAAACTAAATCTACAGTATGAAGAATCCGCTCGTCTTGGGACGGGGAAAGTGTTCCATACCTGGGCGAGCTCTGCCAGGGCTTGGGTGTTGCCCCTCTCGCTCCTCTCCAGGCTGTGCATGGCACTCTGAGAGAAGGCCCGCGGGCGGGTCAGCTTGGCCACGTGACCCTCGCCCACAGCCCGCTCCGACGCGCCCGCGAGGCCCGCTGCGACCCCTTTCAGCTCCGGGCCCAGGGACAAGGACTGGGGCTCTGCTGAATGCAGAGGGGGAGGGGGGAAGGAAGAGAGGGTACTTTGTTTAAGACTAGCTCAGAAACAACAAGCGGCCGATGTGGTTAGTTCTGCAGTGCTCGTGTGTGTGTGTGACTGACTGACCTGTGGTCTCAGACATGCTCCTCTCTCTGATGTCTTTGCCCCCAGGGACCCCTCGGCCCTCAGTGCCGGCCTTCTTCCTGTCTTTGTTGCACCACTTCCAATCTGGGTGGGCCTTGAAGTGGGCCTCTTTCACCTGCACACGGGACGGGGGGCACAGGGAAAGGGAGGATGCTTGTAAAAAGGTACAACGCGAAGAGAATACAAATACAAAACAAACACATTTGCTAATCACAGTATTCGGTTGCGTGCGTAAACAAAGTTAACCATTTAAATCATCAACCGGACAATTTTATGACAAATGTTGGTTGTAGTCCTGTGTGTGTGTGTGTGTACCTGGAAGGCGAGGTCGTGGTACTTCTGCTTCTCCTTGGGGCCCAGGGCGTACCACCACTCCCCAGGATCTTGCTGACCGTGCGGTTGTCCTGGTTGGGGTGCCGCTGGTGGACCAGAGCGCGGTGGCGCTTGCTGAAGATCATGAACGCGTTCATCGGCCTCCTGATATGGTCCTTCTCCCTCTGAGAGAGAAAGTGTGTGAGTGTGGAGATGAACTGACAACCCCACCTTACCCCCATAGTAGATCTACTAACAGTACTCATGACAGAGAGGCAAGCTGACACGGTCGAGACTATATGTATAGTGGGTCAGAGGGCTGAGCAGTTAGGGAGTCGGGCTATTAATCAGAAGGTTGTTAGTTCGATTCCCGGCCGTGCCAAATGACGTTGTGTCCTTGGGCAAGGCACTTCACCCTACTTGCCTCGGGGGGAATGTCCCTGTACTTACTGTAAGTCGCTCTGGATAAGAGCATCTGCTAAATGACTAAATGTAATGTAAATGTATAGAAAACTAGCACTAAGAATGATGGAGAACGTGCACTGCATAGCAACTGGAGATGGTGGTACTGAGAGAGAGGTACCTTTCCCGGGCTGGCCTTGTCTCCATCTTTTGGCAGGGCGCTGAGGGACTGGGTGCGTCTCTTCACCGGGGTAATGGAAAGGGGCTGATCAGGTAACACACTAGGGAAGAACCTGTGGGGGAGGGAGGGTATGATGCATTGATTAGACCCATGAGCTTGGTAGACTCATCCTCATTATTTGAAGCTAAGCACAGCCCTTTAACACTCACACACAAAACCCAGGAACGAGGCACGGGCAGGAGAAGACACACACATTATGGAGGTTTCAGGAACTGTCACTCTCACAAACCCACACACACACTGCAAGTGGCTTATCTCCCAAGAGATAGCTTAGTAGATTCAGCAGGCAGCTCGTCCATTTCAATGGACTGCTGCCAGGCCACTGCCTTTCATGTAGTGAGACAACGCAGAGCCGTGGACGAGATGGAATGCCTTTGTCTCTTTGCCCTGTGTTGACTCCATACCCTGGGCTACACATGACAGAATCAGTACACACACACACCTCACAGTGGAGAGTGTGTGCGCGCGTGTATGGCCAGTGGCGTGCTCACAACCTGGCGACCAATCACAGACGCGCGCGTATGGCTTGAGTAAGGACACTTACGGGTCGTCCACGTCACTCTCCGTCTCGCTGTCGCCCCTCTCCCTCTCCGCCTCCCTCTCCGGGGGCGGCTCCTCCGTGGCTGCGATGGGGCGAGGCGGAGGACCCCTCTCCAGCGTGGGGGGTGCCTCCACGCATTCCTGGAGCAGCACAGCACCTCCCTGAGACTCTGCGGGGCAAAACAAGCAGGGGTAACTTAATAGAGACGACTGAAAAACCATGAGGATTGCGCGCTCGCCGTTTCAACAGGGTCGGTCTCGATGGAGCTGAGGAGATATTCTTGGCACGTTATGCCGATGAGTACCTGTCTTAAGGTTAGCCGCTGGGGGGTGGTGGACTGGCTGTTGTCCGTCCACGGGCTGAGTCGAGGCATCTGATTGGGTAGGTGCCAGGAAAGGCACCAAGGAATGCCATGGAAACACAGGAACAGATCGGGGCTCCACATTGGTCCACACTGCAAAGTTAATTTTTAAATGATTACATTCATAATAATTCATTATTATTATTTGTACTAGTGAGACTCAAGCTGATCACTTCATACGTTTCACATAAATGAGACGTTTTTTATAGTAATGGGAAGCTGTACTGAAAGTAGTTTTGGTCAATGCTTCAAAGAACAGAAGTACAATGTCAGTAACCCCTATACAAAAGGTGTCTTGTGATACTAAAAAGCTAGTATAAAACTTAACTGTATCCATCCATTTTACACCATCCACACACAATAACAGCGCTTACGACAGACAACAATCCCTCCCCAGTACCCTTCTGTTAGTAGTCGGACAGGAAAGGATCTTGACCAATGAGATTACTAGCATAATCTAATAATGACTTAGTATGCTTTACTGTTTCGTTGTATGCACTTACTGTACTCATATTGAAAATGTACACTGATATGTTTCGACAACGGCACAATGGTAGTGATATTTAATTCACATTAGACATGTATAGTAAATAGCTGTTACTGACCGAACATGCTCAATCCTTGACGGAGGTATTGAGGATTTTCTGATGAAAACATGGCTGAATACAATGCTAGAGTAAAAAAAAAAATGCCCGGGAGAAACGTCCAAGGAAAGGTGCCTCTGGAATATTTGTTAAAATGTCTTGCGTGAAAACATCGTGTATCCGACTCAGAAAGTGAAAACTCCAGATGAAAGCAAAGACATCAGGGTTCGATGTAAACTGCGTCGATTTGGCCCTTCAGGATGGCATCACTCACAATTTCATAGCACCAGACGCAATTATTTATGATTTGCCCTTTTATCTCCGTGTCCAATATTTTAACATGTATACTTCTCCACATAAGGGCTATAGGTACATTAGAGTCACGCTCTGCTCATGTTGCGGCATTCTGATAACGCACATAATGATAACAATACAACATTCGAAGGATGATAACTAAATTACAAAGTCCCAATGCAACGATATAAAGCCAGCACTTCGAACAGATCTGACTTCTCACTGGAAACGTCGTCCTTCTTGTGGTCCAATTACCCCTGATGCCCCCTCTTCCTCTGTTTGTTTACATTACTAGAGTTGTGTGGTACTGAAAGGGTTAACCAGGCCTCTATCTCATCCACGGCATGTGTTATTACATCAGGCCGACACCTACGCAGTCATTACGGGGAATATTTTACATGTCTCCAGCCCAAACCTCTTTGGTATACGGGCGGACAAATACCTCGACGATTGTTTCAAGACATAAGCTACCTCCAGGGTTTAGAAAACTGTCACACGACTACCATCAATGTGGCTATGGCTAGCTAGTTAGCAATATAGCTAACTAGCCGAAACATGCTAACTGTGTATCTAATTGCTACTAACTTCTTTCAATTTCGACCTGTTTTTAAAGGGACAAGGATACGACCATTTTCATGGAATGGCTATTAGCAATCTGATGAAACGAGTGTACAGTACTAGGTTAGCCAGTGTTTTATGCTGGCTAATTATTCAGCATGGCTTTTTTCCAGTCACGCTTGGTCGTTTTTTCATAAGACAACGGTGTCTAGCTCTACGGCACAGGCTATTAAACCCATGTAACTCTCGGTCTGGAAGGAGCAGCTTGCAACTTAAAAGCAAGGCAGGTTGTCTGGTTTGCTCGACACAGCACCTGAAGACGTAAGTGCGCCGTTCCAAACTAGACAGTCCCACGGGAACGCCCCTGACCCTGCACCCGCAGAACACAAAGCAGCTAAATAAACGTTGCTATTCATTTCAACACACCACCAATAAATGATAACTACACACAACTCCTCACAACAGGATTTGAACTACTGCCTCCCGTAACTGTTACAGGGAGACCTTTCTAATTAGTAGGCAATTATAACTCGTCTACTTGAACCTAAATACCACACGTTACTGCAAGGTATGTACTTTCCTTTCAAGTTAGCGAAACTGTACTGTAGATACAGTATGTAGGCTAACATGAAATCAAAAATCTACTGTGCATACACAACAAACAATGTGACCATCTTGTACTGCTGGTGATTTGCTCACTCCAGCTATGTTCTGACAGACTTTTAACCCAAGTGCATTTCAACTGGTGCATTAATCTATCACAACCTCACACGAACCCCTAAGTTTAGATCAATTTAAAAATGCAGTTTCCCTGCGCTATCCACATTTAATTTACAATTCCAACCTTCTGCTCCCCCTCATACAACCTAACCAGTTTGAACCTAATCGAGTGAAAACGTTGCTAGTGGCTGGCTAAGTTGTTGAAGTATTGGACCAGTATGCTGTGAACAGCGGAGGTGATGATGATAGTAGCAAACATGAGAACTCTTGGACTGAAATGACAGAACGAAAGATTAGACCAGAGGCGTGGATGATTCTTCTCTTCAACAAAAAAAAAGAAAGAAAAAAAGAACTACAACGCCGAAGCAGAAACACAAAACGGAGAAGCTGTTATACAGTAGTCGTTAAAAAAAATCGAGGGTTTTGTAAAATACAGAGGATGGCAGCTTTTGAGGTCCGTCTGCACCAGGTTCGCTGCTTCGCGCGGAGGTCTCCCCCCACTAAGGCGCGCACACCCTTCTGTCCGCTCGGTCGATGTAATTGATAGTAACGAACAAAAATACGTTGTCACTTCATCTTGCTGGAGGTCGATTGTATTCCCTTTGATTTGTTCTCTACCGCTTGTGTGCCTCTTTTACTCCTTTGGTCTCTCTCTCTCTCGTCCACTCCTTCTTCCTCTTGTTGTAAACTAGGCTGCCCCCTCTCTTTCAGTGTGTCAACCTCGCCCAAGCGTGCCCCGCCCCTTTTTAGACCTACGCTACTACATTGGTCAAAGCAACCACCTGTCATCCCGCCGCCACGACCGCTGATTGGTTCGAATGTGCACTGGAATGTCAGTCATATGCTAATCTCATTCTGTATATCGGTTAGTCATCATTGGCAGACAATGTGAAACGGAACAGATAAGCAATATAATGTAGGTAAATATCGGGCCATCAATTCGTATAGACTCTTGCGACATTCAGTCGTGTCAAGACGTTGCTGTTAGCATTCATTTACTGGCCTTTCATTCCTACAAAACAGTAAAAACTTTGTGTGCAAATAATATATTCCCCCTCCATAAGTTGCTATTGGTCTGCTTCACGTAGTAAGACCTGATTGATTAAGGAGGCCACAAATCAAACACACACTGAAATGTAGGACAACGAATGGCTTGACATAAATTGGACAAGTCCCGCCCTCACCCCAGTAATGTGAACGGAACATGCAATACTTAAATCGTCCATCAAATGTTTGGAGGGCGCTTGTAAACTACGAATCGGCGTCCAAAAAATACACTTGCCTACATAAATCCATCTGCAATTATGTAACCAAAGAACATTTCTCTACTTCAAACTCAGTGTACCACTGATATTTTGAGTGCACGTGAATTTCTCCTCTTGGACAGGGAGTGTTTGTGTTTGACACTGCTTGAGGTAACATTTGACTGATTGCTTTGCACCACCTGATATGGCGCATCATGTAATGAGTCAGCAGCCAGACACCCATAGAGAAGCAAAAAGAAGGGGTAATGAAACTAAACGCTTCTTCACAAACCACTACTACAACTACAACTACCACTATAACCAGAATGCTACCAATATGGTCACTGAAATCCAACAGTTAGTGTGTAGTAAGCAAATGTTATTTGCCACTTCATAATACAAACTTATCGACTAATATATTCAATCCAGACATCCATATCAATATACAAATACATCAGAAAAATACATAGGTCTACGTAATGCAAGGTTGGCCAATTGTGTATTTAGTAGTTTGAATTGGGGTTAGGGATTTAGTCTACTGCTTAATTTGTTTGAAGACACAACAAAAACAGCAGGAGACAGATGATGTCATTTTCCATGATAACCAACCCTTTCAGTCCAAGAAGCATTCGTTTTCGAGTTTTCCATCGTGCAGTTTTGCCTCCTCCAGACAGAATTTTAAACGCGCACACACAGATTCTTATGCACCAAACCATGAGAAAATAACAAGAGGGAGGGTTTTCAAGTGAGGGAAAATGGGTGGGAAGGGACAAGAGAAGTGGATAGTACCAGAAGGTAAAAATAGACTTTAGTCATTCTGTGCAGGGGAGGTAGAGAGGGAGGGAGGGAGGTAGAATGGGAGGGAGGGATGGATGGAGGAAATACATTGTGAAAACAGAACTTCTCTTATGGAAGGAAGGGTGGAGGGACCAGGCACAGGGAGGGTGGGATCACAAAGGCATGGCAGGGAACACACAAACACACACTACAAACACGCACTACTAACACACACTACTAACACTCACTAGCTCTACAGTCAGCTACCCAAAGATTAGACAAGCAAAAGTAGGGACGGGTTACTAAGCAGAAAAACTAGGAGCAGTGCCCCCGGAGTAAGTATGGTGTCAAAGTGAAAACCTATCCTGTCAGTCAGACACAAGCACAATGGAAGGCGGGACTTGTGTGTCTTGACTAACCAGTCGGTGCGTAGGCAGGTTTGAGAGCCGGCCAATGAAGGCCAGTTCTACTGCCTGAGATGAGGCAGATGCCATCCCCTGTAGTAAACAAGTTCTTAACCCTTTCAGTTCCCTGACTGCAAAAAAAAAAGGACTGTAAATAAACCTGATGAACGTCTAAATTGCCCATCACGGTGGTTTGACACAAGTCAGAACTTCATCGTGGTGACTATTTCACTCTGCGGTCCCCTGGTCATGTAAATGTGGTATTTCCATGACTTTTGAAGCATGTAGCGTTAACTGAATGGTTAAAGTAATTGATATTAGAAGAGAGAAAGACAGAGAGACAGAGATAGTTTGTGTGGTGTGTGACTAAGAGATTAAAGTTTTTAAACTACAGCTCAGCCAAGGCAGAAGCATAGTAAGAGAGGAAAGGAGAAATCCGCTCAGCTCTGGTCATTCAGGGTCTACAACACTAATTAAGAGAACTTTTTGGAGTAATCGCTGTAAAGCTGTAGGAACTGTATTCGGAGTACTACCGAAGGATAGTATCATTTTATTTGCCGACTAATTATTCCATATCTGTAGCCTTTCGCATCGTCAAGACATTTCCTCAGTGTCAAATAATGGCACCACAAAATCAATGTCGAATAACGACGGTGCGGAAACAGCAAACAATGACATCACACACACACACACACCCACACGGGCTCTGACAGTCACCGTCTGGTAGACGTGAACGCGGAGGAACGACAGCTCGAAACAGATGGAGACAGAGAAAGGGAGAGAGTGAGAGAGACAGAAACAGAGAGACCCCAAATTCCCCCTCAGCGAGCACTGCTGAGTTTGGCGGAGGTGCACTGCTGTCTCTCTGATTGGCGGAGGGTTGTGTAGGTGTTGGGGGATTATGCTGTTCTCATTCAGTGTGTGTGTGTGTGTGTGTGTGACTAATACCATCTAATGAAGTGCGGTTTCACGTGACCCCCTTACCTACCTGGAACATCCACTCCAGCCCACCACAATTCACTCATCTCTCACCTGACATCACATCCATCCATCTCTCCTCTTCTACTCCCTCCTACATTCTCTCCAACCCCGCCCCCCCCCCTTTGGTATTTTTCTTCACCCAGCCAATCATTTGCTCTTTCCAATTATAACTCGATTCAACACCCCTCGCAGTTACCATGGTAACAGCCATGTTGGGCACAGGTCCGCATGTCACTTGTGGTGACCGATGGCCAACCTAAACCCGCCAAGTCTGCCCCCACAAGTCCTTGCTCTCACTCCGACACACACACACACACCTCCATTCCAGGGGTAGTCGATAACATATGTAAATACTTGTCTGCCATCAAGGTATATGGCAGGTAATGCACTGAAGAATTAGCTTACTCAGAAGTAATGTTATCAATAGTTTTTCCTCACTCTCCTCACCAATAGTTTTAGACAGTCTCCACCCCTTCATCCTCCAGCTCTTGATCTGGGATCAGCCATCAGTGGCTCAACCCTCACCGCAACCATTACAGAAGAAAAGTTCAAACTGACCGGAGGACATTGTCTAGACTCAAAAATCTAATCTTCCTTCAGTCTACTGACAGATGTAATGGGTCTGTCTGACCACCTGGGGGCAGAGTGAGCCTTCAGATAAACGTCCAGAAAGACGACCACGACAGCCTGAGAAAACACTCTGAGAGGAGGAGAGGAGGACCAGACGGAGGAGGAAGGAAGATGATTTGAATAATGAGCATAAAACTCTTGGACACTTCCACACTCTGACTTTGACTCTGAGCATTGCACAACTGTTATACCACCGCCTACACCTAGAGTAGGGCAAATGTACCTTTAGAATTTCCTCCAAAATGTTAATCAAAGTCTAGTGCCGGTGTCCTTGTGTATGTGTCTCTGTGTGTGAGTGTGTGTGTGCAGTTCTGTGACTAGAAGCTTCTCTGAGACTGTGTAAACGACAGGAGAGACTCTGATGCGGTTGTTGCCATGACCAGGGATCCTGTGTGAGGGGCTTTGAGCATTACGTAAAGGAAGGGGGGGGTGGAAGGGGGGGGATGTTATTCCCGGGTATCCGTATCCGGGTAGACCAGGATGGAGTGAGCGAGTGGAGGAGAAGAGAGGGGAAGACACCGCAGTGTGAGGGAGAGAAGGGTTATGAGGCTCCAGTTCACACGCTGTGGTTTCGGGGAAGACGAGAGACGCACAGGCAGTGGAGGGAAGAGGAACGAACTGCAGGAAGACTAAAAGAGTGTGTCCGTATCGTGGGTACGTGAGAATGACATGTTTCTGAAAGTCTGCCTGGAGTGGTTGTGTTTGTGCCTGTCTGTCATTAAGTGCGTGTGTGTGTGTGTGTGTGTGTGTGGTAAGGTGCAAAGCCAAGAGGTGTGTTAAGATGCAAAGGTCTCTGGTGTATAGCTTCAGTAAAAAAATACAAAATAAAGTGTCAATGAATTTCCAAAGCCTTCCACAGAAAAATCTAAAACACATTTATACACACAGGCCCCTGACACCCAATAAAAGATGAGTTACAATTTTGTAACAGAGGAAAAAGTTTACTAAAAGTATTTTAAATTATGTCTGTGTATTATTGTGTTTTCTTGTAGACTAAGATGTATGTTGACTCCCAGTTCCATCTCTCCTACATGCATTTAAGAAACAGCAATAAGTAGCAGAACATTTACTATATAATTGATATATATATATATGTTTTTCTTGTTATATAGGCTCGTTGTCTCACGTTTCAATTTTTTAAATCTTTTTTGATATGATAAACCACTGAACGTAAGAGATATAATAATAATAATATGGTCCGTCAGTGAATATTTCAGTGTATACACTGCGGTAATGTTCCCAGCTACAGAGATTTGACCTCAAGCACTTCAAAGTCAATTGCAAATTCAGTTTTGGGGGTGGGTGAAAATATACACATGATGCTTAACTGAGTAATTTCATTTACACATACATTTTGACTGAAATGTCAGAGTTGAAAGAAAAGCCTGTGTTTGTGTGTGTGTGTGTTTGTGTGTGTGTGTGTGTACTTTCAAGGGGAGAGGAAAGAGGAACTGCAGAGCAAAGCACACTGACACAGAAGTTTCTGTTTTCCAGTACCATGTACGTTGTGTCAGTGTATGTGAGTGTGTGTGAGTGTATGTGAGTGTGTGTGAGTGTATGTCAGTGTGTGTGTATTCGTCCGTGTGTGTGAGTGTATGTCAGTGTGTGTGAGTGTATGTCAGTGTGTGTGAGTGTGTGTCAGTGTGTGTGTCAGTGTGTGAGTGTGTGTCAGTGTGTGTGAGTGTGTGTCAGTGTGTGTGAGTGTGTGTCAGTGTGTGTGTCTATGTGTGTGAGTGTCTGTGTGTGTCAGTGTGTGTGTGTCAGTGTGTGAGTGTGTGTCAGTGTGTGTGTGTGTGTGTGTGTGTCAGTGTGTGTGTGTGTGTGTCTGGGTGTGTGAGTGTGTGAGTGTGTGTCAGTGTGTGAGTGTGTGTCAGTGTGTGTGAGTCAGACGGTTGCTAGATGTGACATTCACACTTTGCTTTATGGTCACACACACACACAAAACTGTACACACTCCATACAGCATCAATCCTGTTTCCTCCTCTTCCTCTCCTCGTCACATTCCTCTCTTTTTCCCAGATGCCACTCATCTGTCGACTCCATCCATTCTAGAAGAGGGTTTGTGTGTTCTCTGGTCTGGCATTAACCCCCCCCCCCCCTCCTTCTCTTTCAAAATGTGTGTGCGTGTACATTTGTTTTTTTCTCTGTGAAAGCTAGTCGACATCGCTCACTCTTATCCCCCTCTCCTAACTTGGTTATCTCATTTATGCAACAAACACCCTCTTCGTTTCTATGTCTCTCTATCTTCTCTCTCTCCCTCTCTTTCTCCTTTATCTTCTCTAGCTGACAGAAACATAATACTCTTCAGACTGTGATGTATGCTATCAAATATACTGTAAAGTGCAATTTTCCAATATGATAACCAGATAATGCACATTAATGTATTATATCAGATTTCTTTATATCAAATTGTATAAAATCGCTGATAAAATAAATGTATGAAGTGTTTGTTTTTATTTGTTAATAGTATTAAAAAAATACATTGTAACTTACTGAACTAGTTAATTATTAAAAGTAAGCTGAACTATTAAATTAAGACTGGTGTTATGTGCATAGTGTTCCACAAAGTATAGTGTGCGTGTGTGTGTTAATGAGTGAGTGTGTGGGTGAGTGACTGGGAATCCTGTACTCAGATCGTCATACACACACATGTTGATATCTCATGTGTATAAAAAGAGAACATGTTTCATGATCTGAAATCATCCGTCCTACACAAAACTCATGCACCCCCCTCTCTCTCTCTGCCCCTCTCTCTCCCCCCCCCTCCCCCCTCTCTCTCTCTGCCCCTCTCTCTCTCCCCCCCCCCTCCCCCCTCTCTAGCTATGATATATTCTCCAACACGCTCAAATACAAGAGCTTACACACCCTCTTTCTCTCACTCAAGAGAGAAAACACCCACATGCTTTGCTTGTCTTTAAAAGATGTACGAAATCCAGGCGCTCACGCACATGCGCGCGAGCTCACAGAGTGACACTATTCATTCAATGTCATTTCTGCTGCAGGAGAGTTTTCTGGATAAGATGTTTACACTTCGTGACCTCTCTATGCCTGCATGTGTATCTCTTCTTCGGTTGTGTGTACATGCACGCACACACACAAGCACCGTAGGAACCTGAACACACACGGGCACACAAATACAAACCCCATCTAAGATCAACAGGGCCGGCTGGGCCAAAATGTCACACCACGAGTCACACCCCAAAACAGCGCGTCAGTGCAGATAGAAAAATGTTGATCTCTCTCTCTCTCTCTTCTCAATCTTTCTCTTGCTTTCTCTCTCCTCAATCTTTCTCTATCTCTTTCAATCGCAGATACACGCACCACGCGCGCACACACCAATCTCAATCCCACACACGTACTCCCACACAGACTAGGAGACCGCAACGTGCGCACACGTATCACTGTGTACAAAATTAGAGTCCGACACAAATTCACACCCCAAAAGACCTCCTACACCATTCCCACCGTCCTTTTTCACGGTACACACTGACACATAAACACACACACACACACACTGACACATAAACACACACGCACACACAATGCATCATTGATAAGTGGTGTGAGGAGATAATGGTCCCTAGGGAGATGTTGCAAGCCAAACCCAACCTCAATCTCTTTCGAAACACACACACACACACACACACATACCTCTTCCTTTCCCATGGGACAATCCCTGTCAGTAACATTATATGGCTCATCAAGGTTAAAGGCGTTTGGGCTTGCATCGAGACAGA
>NC_085024.1:20073668-20099431 GCF_963692335.1 Osmerus eperlanus
GAGTGTGTCTGTGGGGAAAGGACGCGAAAGGAGGCGGAGTTCATGTTGCCCTGCTCCAGTTCAGCCTTGGGGGGGTAATCATGGGCGTGCGAGGGCGGTGGCAAGGCCGGAGTTGCGTCAGCCTTGCGCTTGCTGGGGCTCATGGGAACGGTGAAGGTCAGGTTGGTGTGGAAAGAAGGCTGGACTCCCGAGGGGTGTCTCTCCCTCTCGCCACCCCCCAGGGCCCCCAGCTTGGCCCCCGTCCCACTGGGTTGCCGGTGGCGCCGGTGGGGGAGGACCGGGGAGGCGGTGATGGGGGAGAAGTTGGCCGGGCGGAAGCCAAAGAGCGGCGAGGGCGAGGGCGAGGGGGCGGGGGAGAAGGGCGACTGGTTGGAGATGGGCGAGAAGCAGGGCGTGCCGGAGCGGGAGCTTCCCAGCGACACCAGCATGGTCGCCGCCTCGCACTCGTCAAAGTCGAAGCGCGACGAGAAGTCCTGGGGGAGGAGCGAGGGCAGGACGAGGCGGGGCCGCGAGTCCCCACCCCTGCTGCTGGCCTCGCTGCTGTCGCGCGACGTCTCGTCCCAGTCGAACTCGCTGCTCGCCCGCCCGCGCAGGTCGGACGGCGTGACCGTGCCCGAGCTGCTCCCTCCTCCTCCCCCGCCGCAGCGCTCCCTGTCCCCCCCGCCCCCCACACCTCCGCCGGCCCCCTCCATCTCCTTGGTCCTCATGGAGAGGTGGCGCGAGCAGTAGCCGCGCCGCTGCGACTCCTTCAAGCAGCCGTCCCGCGAGCACAACCGCCGCCACTGCTTCCCGTTGAACTTCTTGCGGATGCCGTTGGGCGTGCACACCACGTCGCCCTTCTTGTACTTCTGCTGGGCCAGGGAGAGCGGGGTGCGCGAGCGCGACGAGGACGTCGAGGTCGACCCCGAGCACCCGCCTTCTCCGGCGGGCGTCGGGGTCCGGGAGGGGGTGGTCTTCGGGTGCGGAGCACCGCCGCTCGTCTCCGTGGCGCACGGCGCGGCAGGGGGTGGGGGCTGGGGGCCGGCGAGGCGGTGGGGGGGCGTCCCCAGGCCCCGGACCACAGTGAGGAGGGGAGAGGCGGAGGGGAAGACTCCGGGGGGCTTGGAGAGGATGTGGCGGTGCTGGGGCGCCACGCCGGCTTTGGGGGTGCCGGATAAGGCCATGCTGAACTGGGTCACCTCCATGTCTTCCTCTGGGGTGTGTGGCTGCTTCTGTCTGTCTCTTTCCGCCTCTCTGTCGGGGTAACCCTGTCCCTCTCCCTCCGTGGCTCGGCCAAGCGCGATGCCAGCTACAACGCTGGCGGTGCCCGCCGGGGAGTGGGGTGGGGGAACGTTGCCGTAGTGATGCCCCCCCACTATCGCCGCAGGCGAGAACCCGTGACCCGACATGGCGCCGCCCTCTCCCAGCACCATCCCGATACTCAACTGACACACCTCCCTCTCCACCTCCATCTCCTCCCTCCTCTCCCGCTCCTCCCTCTCCCTGTCCCTCTCTCGCTCCCTCCCTCCCTCCATCTGGGGCAGCTCCCACGGGGGGGTGAGCAGACGAAGGCTCTGCCTGGACACCCACACGGCCTGAGACCTCCTCCTCTCCTCCTCCCCCCTCCCTCCCCCCTCCGGGTCCTCCCTGTCCTCGACCAGCAGCACCCTGTAGGGGAAGGACACCGCCGGATGGGGGTCCACCTGGGAGACGACCCCTTCCCTGTACGGCTGTCCCCCCCCGGCTTCCTCCACCCCCCCCTCTTGCAGAACCCCCCCGAAAGGCACGCACACGCGAGTCCCGATGGTCACGGGGCAACTCCCCGGAGGAGGGGCGTCCGAGATGACCTCCACGGCGGTCTCCTCCCCTGGCTTTGGGGAGGTCAGCTCCCCGCCTCGGAAGGGGTAGTGGACCAGCCCCTCCTCCCCCTGGAGCTGCACCTCCACGGTGCCCCCGCTCACACTCCGCACCACCCCCGCCCGGAAGACGGGGGACTGGGCTGCCGAGGCGCTCTCCCTCCCCCCCTCCTCCCCTGCAGCCGTCCACTTGGCTCGTCTGCGGGCCAGGACTCTCTGGTTCTTTAGACCCCTGGCCAGGGCGTCCGCCAGTCCCCCAGACGCCCTGGACCCACGGGGGCTGGGGGGGTCCAGGGTGCTGTGTCTGTGGTGAGGGCCCGTGAGGAGGTTGGGCAGTGGGGGGGGCACACTGTGGAGGGTGGGGTCCACGGCCTCCAGGTCTGCCGAGTGCTCGCTGGCTGTGTCTGTGGAAGACGAGCGTACTGAGTTAGGGGCCCCCTCGGCCTCCGTCTCCCCGCTCTGGGGCTCTCTGTCTGGGGGAGCTGCTGTCCTCGAGGCCCCTGTGGGCCCATCTTCCACCAGGGGGTCCCCAGTGTGACTGTTAACCTCCGGATGCATACGATCCTCACAGGTTAACACACCAGGAGCCAATGAGAGGCTACAATTGCTACTTCCTATAGAACTGTTACTAATGCTGTTACTAATGCTGTTACTTATGCTGTTACTAATGCTGTTACTAATGCTGTTACTAATGCTGTTACTAATGCTGTTACTAATGCTGTTATTAATGCTGTTACTGTTACAGATACTACTGTTACAATTACTGTTGCTCATATTGTTTGTGTTGGCATTACGGCCATCGATATTACTACTGTTGTTCCTACTGTTGTCACTACTGCTGTTACTACTATTGTTACTAATGGTGTTACCATTAGTCTTGGAGATGTCGTTACTGACAATCAAGCTGTTGGAGTTGTTGCCCTCAGTGTTGCTGAGGCTGTTGTGGTAGCTGTGCTGTGTGTGGGTCTGGGTGGCAAAGGGGGGGCTGGCGGCGGAGAAGGCGGGGGTTTTGCTGGCACAGTGCTGCTCATACATGTACTTCTTCTTGGGGATGCGGGCCTTGAACGTGGCCGTCTTCCTGCTGGAGACGGTGATGGGGCTGGGGGTGGTGCTGGGGGCCGGGCTGGGGGCCGGGGGGAGGGTTTTGATGCTGGACTCTGTGTGTTTGGAGGCGTTGATCCCGTAAGCCCCGCCTTCCTTCACCCCCTCTCCTCCCTCTGTGGGCTTCCTTGCCGTCTGCAGTCGAGGCCCCTCCTTCTTTAGGGCTTCGCCGCTGCAGATTGGCTCTTTCGGTGAGCCGCCGGGAGCGGACGGGGTTTGTTTGCGCGTTGTAGGGCCGGGGGGCGTGGCTTGTGGGGGTCTGTCGTCGGTTAGTTTGCTGACCTTGTCTTTCTTTGCGTTCCCCCCCGGCGGGGCCTCGGCCGCCCCCCTCTTCTTCCCTCTGCGAGCCCGTGTGGATGGGGGGCACCTTCCGCCCTGCTTCTTTAACTGCCTCATCTCTCTCTCTTCACCTTCACACACTCGCTACAGCTCCTGATCCGGGGTGAGTACCAAGAGCAGGATCTTCGTTTTCTTGTTTTTGTTTTTATTCTTTTCTTCCCCGCGTCTCTTTTCTGCGGCCCCCCCACCCTCTTGTTTTTCCTTTTCCTGTCTTTTATCTTTTTCGACCACCCTTTTCTGTCCTTCTCCCTCCGTTTTGGATGCTGAGTGTGAGAGAAGAAGACAGAGAGAGAGACAGGAAGGGAGAGAGAGAGAGAGAGAGAGACAGAGAGAGAGAGACAGAGAGAGAGAGAGAGAGAGAGAGAGAGAGAGAGAGAGAGAGAGAGAGAGAGAGAGAGAGAGAGAAGACAGGTGGTCATTTATTATCTTCATCATCAAAAATTGCTGGGATTAAAAATGACGTCATCCCTAGAAGTGGCTCGCACTGCGCTCGATGACTGCTATAGAGAAAGGGTAACACGATACCATTCATCCTTGTGTAATCCACTAATGTCTGCGTGTGCGTCTGTGTGTTCCATTACGTGCAAACGTAGACAGAGATCTGCGAGGCTCTAGACTGAGGCTGTACCTCCACAACACCTATGCAGATATTTCACAGCCATGAAGGCTCAGCAAAGCCATTAGGTCACGTATGAGTTTAACAGTGTGGCCAGATCCATACGAGAGTGAATCATTCCAGTACCCCATGTGCAAACCCTCGCGGAACCTCCCTTCGTGCTATACTGGGTGCATTTGTTGACGTTTCTGTTTCTATCTTACTCTTACTATCTCTGTAACACACACACGCACACACACACATACACACGCACACACACACACACACACACAGGGGGAAATTATTTCTTATGAATATGCCCACCCTTTTTCCATTTGACGTGCAAGCACGAAAGCACACTGGAAGACGCGCACCCAAACACACACTCTTTCATGCAGTGTTTCCCCTACCATTATATTAGGGGGCCCCCGCCCCCCCCAACGGCACCCCCCGCGCCCCCTGGAAGGTGAAGTAAAAAAATATAGCGCCCGATCACAAAATAAGTAATTTAAGGTTACCTTTCCTATAAAACAGGTCTATAGCTTGCTCTTTTATTAAACAAACTAAATGGCCTTATGTTATTGATCCTATTTACCCCCCCCCCCCCCCGCCGCCGCGCTATCACCCCCCCCCCCCCCAAACCTGTAAACCTAGGGGAAACACTGTTCATGGATTACCATCTAGAACACTAATCACTCACAGTCAGGCTGCTTGCTTGACGCTTGACGTTGCGCTCGTGTGTGAGTACTAAACATGCAGCCCGGCATCAACACATCAGCCATTATTTTAACTGCCATCGTGTGTCGGGGTAGGCCAGAATGAGGTCACTGCAAACCAGGAGGCCAAAAGGTGAGCCACACTGGCTGGAGACAGAGGGAGAGAGAGAGATGGAGAGAAAGAGAGATGGAGAGAGAGAGAAGGAAAGAGATGGAGAGATGGAGAGAGAGAGAGATGGAGAGAGAGAGAGACATGGAGAGAGATAGAGAGATGGAGAGAGATGGAGAGACAGAGAGATGGAGAAAGATGAAGAGAGAGAGATGGAGAGACGGAGAGATGGAGAGAGAGAAAGATGGAGAGAGAGAAAGATGGAGAGAGAGATGGAGAGAGAGATGGAGAGACAGAGAGATGGAGAGACAGAGAGATGGAGAGAGAGAGATGGAGAGAGAGAAAGATGGAGAGAGAGAAAGATGGAGAGAAAGAAAGATGGATAGAGAGAAAGATGGAGAGAGAGAAAGATGGAAAGAGAGAGAGAAGGAGAGAGAGACATGGGAAAAACTAACGAATTAAATAGGCTTACAAAATGTTGTGGTAAACCAGCACATTTAGAACAATCCAGACTGAGCTACTGTGCCCAAATACAAATAAATTCAAAGTTTGTCTAAATAAATAGACAAAGCAAAATACACACTCACATCCCCGTGTGCGCACACACACACTGACACACCACACACACACAAACATCAACAGAGGCACAGACACACACACATCTTGTCCAAGACGCAGGGAGGAGGAGAGTTTGGTGGGGGACTTTTTCAGACAGTCACTTCGTACCCCTGTGGTGACTGTGCATTTAACTATTTGTTGCAAAACAGCCACACATACACCCCGCTACACAATAACTTCCTGTTGCTGTTCTGCACGCGTATCCACCACGCTCATCACAAGTCAGTCTCATACTAGCCGCTCCCCTCATACAGCTGGATATCAGAAGGCTGGACAAGCTGAGGTCCTACTGGCTGAGGGTCTGGGGTTACATTTTATATTTAGTCATTTAGCGGACGCTCTTATCCAGAGCGACTTACAGTAAGTACAGGGACGTTCCCCCGAGGCAAGTAGGGTGAAGTGCCTTGCCCAAGGACACAACGTCATTTTAGCACAGCCGGGAATCGAACCGACAACCTTCTGATTACTAGCCCGATTCCCTAACCGCTCAGCCACCTGACTCCACCTAGTCAGTTGAGAGGAGAGCTCGGCTTGAGGAAAGGGGGACTGACATGGAACGAGCCACATGCCTGCATCCTGAGTTCCCGACCCCTGCAGTTCCCCCCGCGGCACCGGCCTGCTTCTGAGCCGCTCCTCAGCTGGTTTCCCACCGTGGGAAATCACAGCGAGGCGAGAGAACACACAAGCAGGGGCTGGGACACAGGAATGCCAGACCATGGCTCAGTAGGAGCCGGTCATTGGGAGAGGCCGCCCTGCGACGTTTGGTCTGGAAGCTCTGCTGTGGGGGAGAGTGGAGGGTCTGCTGTGGGGGAGAGTGGAGGGTCTGCTGTGGGGGAGAGTGGAGGGTCTGCTGTGGGGGAGAGTGGAGGGTCTGCTGTGGGGGAGAGTGGAGGGTCTGCTGTGGGGGAGAGTGGAGGGTCTGCTGTGGGGGCGAGTGGAGGGTCTGCTGTGGGGGAGAGTGGAGGGTCTGCTGTGGGGGAGAGTGGAGGGTCTGCTGTGGGGGAGAGTGGAGGGTCTGCTGTGGGGGAGAGTGGAGGGTCTGCTGTGGGGGAGAGTGGAGGGTCTGCTGTGGGGGAGAGTGGAGGGTCTGCTGTGGGGGAGAGTGGAGGGTCTGCTGTGGGGGCGAGTGGAGGGTCTGCTGTGGGGGAGAGTGGAGGGTCTGCTGTGGGGGAGAGTGGAGGGTCTGCTGTGGGGGAGAGTGGAGGGTCTGCTGTGGGGGAGAGTGGAGGGTCCTGGGTCCAGGCCGAGAGGGCTGGGGACACTGCCCTGCTTTACAGGCCTCCGATCTGATCTCAGCCTGGAAAAATGTCGTTTGGTCATGGCGTTTAAAAATGTACTGGGATTTGGCTGATAAGAGCAGACTATCTGTGTGTGTGTGACTGTGTGTGTGTGTGTGTGTATGTGTGAGAACACGTGTGAGAGAGAGAGAGAGAGAGAGAGAGAGAGAGAGAGAGAGAGAGAGAGAGAGAGAGAGAGAGAGAGAGAGAGAGAGAGAGAGAGAGAGAGAGAGAGAGAGAGAGAGAGGCTATACCATAATCTTGTTCATAAGTGTTTTTTGAGGACTTTGTGTGAGGTAGTCCAATGTCAACAGCTGTCTATGTCTGCATGCTGTAGGTAGAGCATGAGAAAAGACTTGATTGGATAGGGTCGGCTTAATAACCAAACTACTGCAGGTTTTCAGTTCAGGTTAAAGTCTAAATAACTGACATGACGTCCCTCTGAAGCTTCCTGACTAAAATGTCAGGTCTGTTTCTGGAGACCTTCCGGAAACCCTTGATGATAATTATATTTTAGGTGCTTGAAAAAAAGCAGTCCAAAATAAGATGATTTGGTTAACGTGTTCTGTTATCCAATTCAGAGCGTTACCTTGAAATTTATTTTGAAATGTACAAAATGTCTTTGCACATTTTATATTGATTCAACCAAAACTTTGAAACAATTTCTTTTCCTGCAAAAGGAAATCTTTTCCTGTCCTACTATGGGCAAATCATTAGAATAGGCCTTATTGACATCCATATTAACCTTACCAACAGAACAGAAAGTTTTAATTTGTTCAAGCTTGTTTCAGAACTTCAGAAGATCAAGGACATCCATAATTGACAGATAGAAATCGTGCCGGAAAAATTAGAGCAGGTAGGCTTCCCTAAACGCCACACACACTGTGAGAACGGGCCGCTTCAAAGATCACAAGCTTAAAATATAACCTACAATCCTTCAACGTCTCTTTTACTGCATAGCAACATCAGACAAATAAAAAACACACACACACACAGACAGAAACACACACAGACACACACACACAGACAGAAACACACACAGACACACACACACACACAGACAGAAACACACACAGAAACACACACACACACACAGACAGAAACACACACAGAAACACACACACACACAGACAGAAACACACACAGAAACACACACACACACACAGACAGAAACACACACAGACAGACACACACACACAGACAGAAACACACACACACACACAGAAACAGACAGAAACACACACAGAAACACACACACACACACACAGCAAACGGGAGCAGCCGCCCGCACACACTTTAACACTCTCCTTGGAATTTACAGCACAGTCATGCACACACTGTTAAATTCTCCCTTGGCCTAAGACCACTGTCACACACACATGAGCAGGGAGGCCTTCACTCTATCCCTAGTATTTAACCCTCTCAAATACACACACACACACACACACACAGATACACACTCGCCCCTCTTCCTACGTGCACCACATTAGGTGCATACAGCAGGCTGGGTACAAGCATGCAAGCAGACAGGGGTCATTCATAAGGAACTCATCTCAATGTCACTGCTGAAGAGACTAGCACACATGCCAGTAAACACATATGCTCTTGGTGCACCGGCCTTTATCAGAGTACTCCACAGTGGTAATAACTTACTGCTACAATGCCATTTTATTGAAGCCACTCGTGGGGAATACTGTGCAATGCCCCACTGCACCATGGCAATGTGTGTGTGTGTGTGTGTGTGTGTGTGTGTGTGTGTGTGTGTGTGTGTGTGTGTGTGTGTGTGTGTGTGAGAGAGTGTGTGTCGCCCTGCATGGGAGCATACGATGTATGAAACGTTTTTGCTCAACACACTTGTGTGGCGCAACTGCAGTAGGCCTACACACACACACACACACACACACACACACACACGTTAAGCGGTGCACTGCAGTGAATGTGTGATTTCACGTTCTTCAAACATTTGTTCGGTGTTGCACCTTTTTCCGTACTAGCCTACAAGGGTACGCGTGTTCGAGAAGAAGTGCGTGTGTGTGTGTGTGGCACTCCACAGACAGTCCCTCTCCAAAAGCGTTTTTCTGGGTGTCTGAGAGGGCGCAAGGCTGCAGTGTGTATGTGTGTGTGTGAAGGGGGGGGGGGGGGGGGCGCTAATTCACGCTACCCAACACTGCACCACTTAGTAGTAAAACTGTAGTACTACCAGGGTACCACACTCTGCCCATTTTGAACCTTGTTGCCAGGGCGTTTAAACTGGGTCACCGGGGAAACAGACATATGAAACAGCAGAAAACAACACCCACACGGTTGTTAACCCCGACATCCCCTGTTAGAGTGGGTGTAGTGATCTCACAGTGCGACACCATGAGTCAAATATTTTTTGGGGATGGTATTTTTTATGCTGTGAGAGGGCGAGCGGTGAAGAGTGTGTGTGTGTGTGTGTGTGTGAAGGCAGTGTGGAGAACATCAGTTGTGACGTACGATGAATACTGGCAGCTGTTTGCTGGCTGGCATATATGACTGCACGGATTATTGATTAAAGAGAAATATTGAAGGTGCTTGACCACTGCATCCAGTCACATATTGATCTGGGAGCTGTGGTATGGATTAGAGGTGACTAGTGTTGTTTGGGACCAATTGGCAGGACTGCCAATGCCACATCAATGGCAAACCCTTCTGCTAGGCAATGGGACATTCATTCCAAAAGGGATTTCCTTGCACATGCACAAGTGCAATGGTAATACGTGCAGTGTGTGTCATGCACTGGCCTCTTATATAGTATAAAAGCTGTCTGATCAAAAAAAGTACTAAAAGCACAGTACAACTAAACGCCCTCTCTCTCTCTCTCTGTCAATACTGCACATAGTGTAAGTGGGGAAAGTGCCAGAACGCATCTTCAATGGCATGCATCTTGAGGTAATGATGGCTTTGTAATAGCAGTTAAACCGGAGTCACGGATTTACAGCTGCAAAATAGTAGATATTGTGTCTTTATGTCCGTCCCTGATAGTAGGAAGTACTACGAGAGCCGCCAGTATACAATGTCAGGAGTATTACGACTAGGGGCAGTCTGTTGGTCTGTTCCACGTACGCTGCTCGGTGGCAAACACAACAACCGGTATCGAGTAACGCTCACCTCTGCTAAACAGGGCCCCGCTTTTCTGTGCACAACGCAGTTTTTGCTTGTTAATGTCAACTACTTATCGTTCACATATTCGCAGATACTTCTGCGGAGTTCTATTGGTATATGTTATGACAGAAGTTGCAGTACAGCGACAGGCTCAACGTCTTGTTTTTCTGGGTCGCTGTAGTGGCTGCCTAGCCGAGGTTATGTAGTAGTAGTAGAATCAGCGGTAGTAGTAATAGTACATTTGCAATGACAGTGTCAATCGCCTGTAGCCGGCTCTGATAACAATGCAATGCGTCTTTTAGCTCTTGCATGACATTTTACACTTAAAACACACTTCGTGAGCAAGACAGCAAGCCTTACGCTGTATACAGTAAAGAGCTGCTGCACTTGGTCGATATTACAACCTTGTCTGTAGTTTGGGAGTCTATCCGCACTGCACGTTAAAGTAAGCTGCAACAATAATGAAGAGAAAATAAGTATAGCCTATTTCTCTGTTACACGTCGCAGTGATGCTCGTAAGCATTGTATAGTATGCAGTTAAACATTGAGAAAGTTTAGATTGTGCACCCCCCACCCTGCTTCTTTTCGCTCTGGTTTCTTCCTTGATACTTCACGAGCGAGCTGTGTCACTATTTGTTAGCACGCGATCACCCCCCCAAAAAAGAAGCCAACTGACAGACCGACCGTTGACCGTTGTTGGAAAAATGTGTTATTATCTTAATGGAGTTGAAAAGACTATTCTAATAAGATTTATTTAGTTTCAACTCACCGTAAGAGCAAGATTCGGCTGGAGACAGAATGATTTATTGTCCTATTCTGCAAATGAGGAAGCTTGCACCATCGTGGTTAACATCCCTTGGCTGTTCGTGGATACAGTGTGGTCCGAACTCGCACTTTGATTTTCCTCCGAGCATGTCTTTTTCCCACAGCAACTCAGACAGGGATAAAAACTATCTCGGTCCCTTTTTCACTACAGTCACAAAATGGTGAATGAACCACTAACAGCTGGCCGGTCTGACCAATCACAGATCAGTGACAAGTACAGTAGCCTATCAACGAGGAAGGTACAAAATAAAGGGCGTAGACTTATGTCAAGGTCTACAAGATTGACACAAGAAACTGGCGAATGGCGGCACGATACAAACCCAAGCCAGTCCCCTGTCCCAAACTTTACAGTATCCAATAAGGGCATTGGGAACCATAGGAACAGTGTGAGGGCGGGAATAAGGGAGGGTCCAAGTCTGTATCAGTCGCAAACCTCTCTTGCTAAAGCAAAGCGGTATGTTTACCATAACTGACCGCAATCCTTGGCCAAACAGTGAACCGGTGTGAATTGTCAGTTGTTTTCACATTTACAATAGGCTTGTGCGACAACGGTTGCTCTTGATATTGTCACTCTCTAATAACAAGGGGGATTGTATATATCATTTTATGCAGTTGGTAAAATATTTGTCACCATTAGTTCTGCATACCATGTTTTGTGCATTTCTGTAGCTCCCTCTCTCTCCTACTCTCTCTCTCTCTCTCTCTCTCTCTCTCTCTCTCTCTCTCTCTCTCTCTCTCTCTCTCTCTCTCTCTCTCTCTCTCTCTCTCTCTCTCTCTCACTCGTTGAATCCTCTCCTCTTTCCCTTTCTCTCAGCAACAGACCCTCACTTCGCGGCTGCCAGCCAATCACGGCCTTAAATTCAGCTCTCCCTGACGTCGGTAATTACTCTGCCCCGCCTCTCCCATAGAAAGTGGACGGGGATCTTGGTTGACGTCACTTCATCGACGTGCGATTGGCCAGGCAAGCGATGTCTCTGAGCCAATCGCCAACCGCAGGAATGATGTCATCACGCTAGTTGCCACCAGCTGGACCAAGGGGGTGTGGTCTGGCGTAAACTCGGCTAACCCCGTGTTTGTACTGCAAGTACTACGAGAAAACCGGTGTACCGAGACTCAGTCCAATAAGGCATTCACTCGCCGACAAAAAGACAGCTCTAATAAAATATCACTCTGAATTGTAAATTGCCAGATAAACTTTTGAATACAAGGCGTCTGTAAACATAGTGTCCATAATGAGGTTTTCACCATTACATCGACTGTTATAGAAAATCAAACTGCGGGGAAATCAAATAGGTGTCCTCTTTGGCCAGGCAGGAACATTAACAGTTATAGTAAACAACATTACATAATATTTCTTTGTAGTAGACAGACTCATGCAGAGACCGCCTGCCCAAACAGCGGCCTCGCAGCAGCCCCTGCCGTCAGACACATCTCATGCATGCATGACGCTGGGAACGAATGTCTGGATAAAATAAGATTACAATCCCTCAGCCGATAGACAACCATTAATGGTTCTTAAACATGCAATATCATGTACATTTAAAAGTGTCTGTGTGTGAGTGTACGTTTGAGATTTCACACACTGTTTGATAATCATACAATCAATGTCTAAGAAAGAAAATAGAGAGAAAATAGTTTGTCAGTGTCGAATCGAAAGACAGAAGACGGAAAACGTCAGGAAGCGACACCTAGTTGTCAAAAGACAACACTGCAGTGTAATGAAGGTTAGCATTCTTTCGGCCTTAGGATATACTGTAGTGCTGTGTGTAAAAACTGTTACTGATACTGCTCTTGAATCAGTCATTGCTCCAATTTCCATTTTACACCACAGCGACAACATTTGCTTCTGAATCTGGAGTCTGCATTCATAAGCAATGGGCACCGAACTGAAGGAAGTCTCTCTTGTCACTCTATGTTAACTTTAGCTGTAATCCACACATTTTCATGGTACATAATACAGTGGTATAGGTAACTATCTGAATGAATTCACCAATCTGTCTAAATGTTGACAGTGATAAAACAGCTTGGTGAAACTTGTTTACACAAAGGGAGATAGATTTACAAGGCGTGGATTACGTCATGTCTGTGCAATGTTCTCTTCTCCCTCGTTAGCAAGTCTCCCCCCGCCCCCGCCCCTCTCCCTTGGACCCCGGCCTTTGACTTCACCCCTCACCCTGGCAACGGCCCCTCTCTATGTGATCATCACTGACCTGTCAATCAAATGTCAGAGGCCCACCCCCTCCTGCCGGGCTTCAGGTCATCAGATTGGCCTTTGGGAACAGACAGCAATAGAAGCTACGTCTCAAGTAAAAAGAGAGAGTGGGAGGCAGTGAGAGAGAGACACACAGAGGTCAGACACTGATGAGAGGCCTACACAACTCTTTTTTTTTGGGGGGGGGGGGGATTAAGAAACATAAAAGGTTGTATGTAAATGTGTTGTAGGGTTAGGTACACTTATCTCTGCACATATCTAATGCTTGGGCCTTGGTTTAAACACCCTTCGAACCTGAGATGTCGACAGTCCACGTAGCTGTCTGGGCAGATGAGACACAGTGCCCTGTCAGGTGTTATGTTCGTGTTCTCCACCCAGGTCTAACATCTCTGCCTTTCCACAGTAACCAGGCCTCCACAGCAACCAGACTTCCACAGCAACCAGGCTTCCACGGTAACCAGGCCTCCACAGTAACCAGGCCTCCACAGTAACCAGGCCTCCACAGCAACCAGGCTTCCACAGCAACCAGGCCTCCACAGTAACCAGGCCTCCACAGTAACCAGGCCACCACAGTAACCAGGCCTCCACAGTAACCAGGCCTCCACAGTAACCAGGCTTCCACAGTAATCAGGCTTCCACAGTAACCAGGCCTCCACAGCCAGCCGGACTCGTGGAATGTCAGCCAGCTCTGGCTCCTGTACCACTGACACTCACAGTAGCCTTACTGTAACCCCTGACCCTGTGACCCCGTGACCCCCTAACCCCAGGCCTTCTGGCCCTCTCTTCGTCTGCATAGTGACTGTGCCTGTAACTGACAACAAGTGAGTGGATGTGAAGCGTCCAACGCGGAGGTGTTGCTGAGTTACATGGGGTTGATATAGGCTTCAGATGCCTTTGAATCCACAACGAGGAGGATTAGAGTGACAAACCAGGCTTTATTTGGGCCTAGGTCTGCAACCAGAGACATACAGCTCTTCCACTCACCCACCCACACTATGTCCCTGTGGCCATGGCAACTTGTGTTCACAAAGACATAAAGTTGACAGTGGATGTCATT
This sequence comes from Osmerus eperlanus, assembly GCF_963692335.1. Classification (NCBI taxonomy): domain Eukaryota; kingdom Metazoa; phylum Chordata; class Actinopteri; order Osmeriformes; family Osmeridae; genus Osmerus; species Osmerus eperlanus. Next base: position 20,087,479 of record NC_085024.1, read on the forward strand.
AGTCCTGGCATACAGACGAGTGGGTGTGTTGCCCAACACTAAACATTCTAGCATTTTGGCGCCACAAAAGTCAGGGAGTCAGGTGGCTGAGCGGTTAGGTAATTGGACTAGTAATCAGAAGGTTGCCAGTTTGATTCCCGGCTGTGCCAAATGACGTTGTGTCCTTGGGCAAAGCACTTCACCCTACTTGCCTCGGGGGAATGTCCCTGTACTTACTGTAAGTCGCTCTGGATAAGAGCGTCTGCTAAATGACTAAATGTAAATGTAATGTAAAAGGCATAAGGTCCTGAGGACCAAGTTGCCATAGAAATGCAGCTAGACCGCGAGGACACGCAATACGTTTTGCCCGACCTTCCCTGTATAGACGTGTATTCTGTTCTAAATATTGTATCAATGAGTTCCACCCATTGTATCTTTCCATGGCTGGCATTCTTCTGCAGACAGACTGTGTATCGAGTGTCACAGAGAGCCAAGCCTGTTCCTGGAATTGCAGCAGTCTTCAGAGCTCGTCCTCCTTCCTCCTCAACCGCATGCAGTCAACTCCCCCCATCCCTTCCCCCAAACCAACCAAAAAAGCACCCTGGGCAATTAGAAGTGATTAGATCTGATAAATGATCCCGTGAAGCTGTGAAGGGTTTAGGAGGGGCAGAAAGAGACAGAGAGCGGGAGAGAGAGAGAGAGAGAGAGAGAGAGAGAGAGAGGGAAGCATACTTTGCGGTGGTCTACACCCCCCACCATCTTTCCTCATACTATGGTGCTGACAGTTGATAAGCAGGTGGATGGGTAAAGAGGTGGGGCTCTAATATGCTAAGGAGATCTGAGTGTGTGTGCAGGCGAAAAAATAGGGAAAGGGGGAGGGCGAGAATGAGAGAGAGACAGAGGTCAGAGACAGAGGACAGTGTGTATCTGTAAGAGAGAGAGAGAGAGAGAGAGGGAGCAAGGGAGAGTGTGTGTGTGAGAGAGAGGGTGTTTGTGAGAGAGAGGGAGAGAGAGAGAGAGAGAGAGAGAGAGAGAGAGAGTGTGTGTGAGAGAGAGAGAACTATGACTAATTGTTGGGCGGTCTTGTGACAGCAGCCATTCCAAACGAACAAGTGCTTTACAAAAGTTAGCCCTCAACTCTGTGACACACAAAAATCGACCAAGATAAAAGCTCCTTAAGTGTCGGAGACGCCGCTAGGCTGAGGTTAGACGGCGTGCTCACCAGTGATTTGCCACTGCTTTGTGACACTGATGAAGGGGTAGGAAAACATCTTGGCGCAAGCGGAGCATAATGGCATCGTTAAACCCTGACAGAGGTCGTAAAAGGGGCCAACTGCCACACGAGCCGTGGCAGGCAGTACAGTAGGCCCAGTGTGCAGTAGGCCACATTCTGTGACACGGTAACACGACACCTTTCAGCTGTTCCCGGGGATGCATGCCTTTCAGGAGGCGAATGGACGGGGTTCTTCTGTGGAGAACGGCTCTTGTCGAACACATTCCTCTCTTTATGAGGGTGGGACATGTGAGGCAGCAGGCATAACTGAGAATACTGTACATTGGTGACGGTGGGGAGAGTTGGGGGGGGGGGGTTAAGGTTAACCCTAACCCTTTGGGTAGTTAGGTTAAGGTTACCCCTAACCCTTGGGGTAGTTAGGTTAAGGTTATCCCTTAAGTTAGGGCAGACGAGTTTCATCTGTGATGTGTAACTCGAAATCCCTTTGAAACGTCACCTACTTTACATTTAGCAGACGCTCTTATCCAGAGCGACTTACAGTAAGTACGGGGACATTCCCCCGAGGCAAGTAGGGTGAAGTGCCTTTCCCAAGGACACAACGGCATTTTGCACGTCCAGGAATCTAACCGGCAACATTCTGATTACTAGCCCGATTCCCTAACTGCTCAGCCACCTAACTTCCTCCTTTGGCTTGAGTTCTCTGTCAAGTTCTTAGTTTTGACTCGTCGATAAAGTGCTGTCACAAGTGCTGTCATTTACTTTTGCTTCGAGTGCTCTCTGCCTCCCCACTGCACGAAAACATTCACACTTTTTATATTTTGCTCAGTCAATTCCCTTCTCGTTTTGAGGCGTTCTCGCAGTACGCTTTTTGAACAGCAGAGGGGGATATACATTCGACAATGGTGGAAGGCAACAGTGTATTCAGTGCTCAATCTCATAGCATGGCTGCCCTTGAAGTTAATAACTACTTCAGGAAAGCTGTTAGTTTTTCTATTAACAGGAAACTGTTTGTATTAGCCAAACTGCCAAAGAACTGTGTGTAAAAAGTGTGTTTGAGAGAGAAAGGGGGGATAGAGAGAGAAAGAGTGAGAGATAAATAGTGAGAGAGAGAGACAGAGAGAGATAAGGGTAAAGATATGGCCTAATTCTTGTGTTGCGGTTGATAGAGGGTCTTCTCTAGAGAGGATGTGGCCAAGCTATAAGTGAAGCACACCGAACAAGGTGTGGAAGTCCACACGAGGCTCTAAACCTTCACCTCAAATATCGTGTTCTCTCTGCAAAGGTGAGTCTGTACCGTGATGCCATTGTATAGCATGAGGGTGCTTCCCTTCGTAGCGCAGGTCTATGCTGGAGTCACCGTATATAATGTGTAGTGCATTGTTCTGCAAAGCATGCATACAAAAGTGTGTGTGTGTGTGTGTACGGTGGGAGGCAGGCGGGTTAAGTTTCCGCGAAAGCATGTGCCGTACGAGAGCAAGAGGGGAAGTGGTGCAGGTGAGAGAGCTCAGTGGTTACTGTGGTCTCTCGCTCGCTCTCTCTCTCCCTCTCGCAGCCTGTGAATCCACACCTGTAGAACAGGGGCTCTGTAGAGCTGGGACATCGAAGGGGCCCAGGCCCTTGCAAAGAAAAAAAATCTCAGTGTCCATCAGACACACCTGTCAGCTGCCTTCATCACACACACACACACACAAACACTGACCCTGTGGGAGTCACTGCATGTGATAACCACATAATAGGCAGTGGGACAGGAACTGTGTGTGTGTGTGTGTGGAAGGGGGGGGTTGTAGTTGGTAGTTCTCGTTTGTTCAACTGTCACCTGGTGACCTGCTAAAATCAAATCAGGTGCTCTGTAAAAGGACAGAGAACGAGGGATGCACTTGATTTTCAAAAGATCCAGGACGGCAACGTGAAATAATTGCACCCCATGCGGCGCCCGCGTCGACATTCTAACGTGTTCTTTCCGGTGTGACAGCCTCCCTCACCTTGGTTTCCCTCCCTGCCCACGTTTCGTCTTCACGCCGTTGACGTCAGACTGAAAAGTGTGTGTGCGTGTGCGCGCACTCCCCGCAACGTGAAAGTATTATATGGCCGTGTACCAAAGTGCTTTTTCTCATCATGACACATGAAAGCTCAGAGGCGTCCTTGTCACAGGAGCTGTGTGTGCGTGTGTGTGTGTTCCACATTGTAATGTCACCCATACCGGAATGATAAAGGAAAAAATCCCACTTATGTACAGTTTATACCTGCATTTTGTAGTGATGATTTAGTTGGATTATAAAATTGTAGTCCATAAGTAGTTAAAGAACATGTGTTTTGATTTATTATTTATGATCAAAATGTTGACAAACAAACAACAGACCTTGACGTGGTTTTTAACCAGTTTTAATTAACCCTGATTACATCTTAATTACAAGTTTGGAATAAAATAAAATAAACACGAAAGAATTAAAGTAGAGAAAGTCAATGTTACATCATGGTATTAAATCTTATCTCTCCATCCGAGTGTTACGTAACCGTTTAGGGTTAGGAGTAGAAATGGGGGAGAGAGAGAGATATAGTAGGAGATTGAGAAAGATAGACCTTTCACAGTAAAACAATACACATCTTTTTTTCTTCTTTTAAAATAATACAATCCCGAAAAAATGAAATAATATACAATAGCGCGAGAAAAAAGTAACAATATAAAATAAAAATTACAACACCTGACAGATAAAATCATACCACCCCTTCCCTCCCTGCAAGTTAAATCCTTGCCACAAATACCCCCCCCCCTTCCCTCCCTATCAGCCCCCTCTGTAATTTCTGTCATCATAGCAACTCTCAGAATTAAAATGACACTTTTTAAATGTATCTTACAAATGTAAAAACGACACCATGAACCAGGGGGAAGGGGGGGGAGGTGGGCTTAAAGAGGACCAAGGTCCACATTGCCACGGGTGATGTGCACAAAATAAAGAAATAAAAAAAACAAAATAAAACTGTAATGGCTACGAGTGAGCCATGGATTAATGGGGTCGGGTGGGGTGGGGGTAAATAATCAAACAATGACAATAATGATAACATCCACAACAACAACAATAATAATAATAATAATAAACAGCAATATTGACATCAGAAAAGAAGGGGGAAATAAAACACTTGAGTTGAGTTTCTTTTTCTAACGACTGAAACAAAAAACAATGTTGTCTTGGTGCAGTCTGTCTGCCCTTCGCTACCTGGGATCTGGTCTCTGGACTAGGACTAGGAGACTCAAGGACTAGGAGACTCTAGGACTAGGAGACTCTAGGACTAGGAGACTCTAGGACTAGGAGACTCTAGGACTAGGAGACTCTAGGACTAGGAGACTCGAGGACTAGGAGACTCTAGGACTAGGAGACTCAAGGACTAGGAGACTCTAGGACTAGGAGACTCGAGGACTAGGAGACTCTAGGACTAGGAGACTCGAGGACTAGGAGACTCTAGGACTAGGAGACTCAAGGACTAGGAGACTCTAGGACTAGGAGACTCTAGGACTAGGAGACTCGAGGACTAGGAGACTCTAGGACTAGGAGACTCGAGGACTAGGAGACTCGAGGACTAGGAGACTCGAGGACTAGGAGACTCGAGGAATGCCGCGACTTAATCTAACTGGCTAGGGCCTCGTCCTTCCTCGCCGCGACTGAGTCCGATCACAACGCAGAGAGGCGAAAGGTGGACAACGCTTGCTGTAGAGAGAACGGAGAGAGAGAGAGAACATCGAGAGGAGAGGGTGACAAACAGCAGAGCAGGCAGCATGATAGCCAGTCTGTCACCTAGATATGGATGAGTATTAGTAAGGCAGCTGTCAGGTTAAATACAGACGCGGGGAGGAGGCGCAGGCGAGGGATGGGGGAGACCGTGTGTGTGTGTGTATTGACCATCACAGGGGTCTGATCACAGAGATGTGATCATCTCAGCCAGCCTGATAGCATCCCCGGTTCTGACTCATCTTGCGTTGGATTGGCTCAGGCTGGTGGGGCACATTTAAGACTTGACCAATCAGAAGCCTGGTTTTCGACCTGTCCCCAGAACCCAATGCTCGGGGATTTAAACAAACATCTACGAAGCACAGCAGGGTCAAACACAGGAGGCGTGAGTGTTTGCAGGACTGTGTGTGTATGTTTCCATGTTGTGTGTGTTCTAAACAGTCTACCCAAGGCCAAGTCTGACATAATGCAAGCTTCCTCCATATTTTACAGTGTACCCAGGCAGCTTAATCCCAGTGTAAACCAAGGGCATTAGGGCTAACTGGCGGAGTTCACTAACGGCCCTTTGGCAGACCTCCACTGCCAACCCTGGCCCAGCCTGAAACCTCCAGGCTGCAACACAGAGCACAGCACCACCCAGGTTAAGCAGATGGGGACCATGCATGGACTGGGTTACCCATGCATTAGAAAATGATTATCGATCGTTAGTTACTGCATAATAGTCTGGCCGACCACCCTTGGTGGTTCTCTCTTCTCTGGCTTGTTGTAGTTTTTCTGTGTTTTTTTTTCTCATAAAAATTGCCTGCAAAAAAAACTACAAACAAAAGGTCCCTTGATTTTGCCCGACTTGGTCTTCACACCTTTTTTTTCTGGTTACTAGATCAGACGGAGGAAGTGACATCAGGAGGAAGTGACATCACCACGCCTGATCACTCAAAAAAAAAAAAGACTTCTACAAAAAGAATCCTGAATATGTCATTTCATTAAATGCTTTGTCTTTTTAAAAATCTCAGTTTATACTTTTCATATATAATATATAAAGATATAGTTTGTATGTGTGTGTATATATGCCATTAGGACAAATAATTTGTACATGCTATAAAAACAAGGCATAGAGAGGCAGTGTGTGTGACAGAGGTTTAGGATTGTCCACCCTCTCTCCAGGATGCTTCTTCTAAAGGCTGCCAGGCCAGCTCACTGTCCAGCTCACTGTCCAGCCCACTGTCCAGCCCACTGTCCAGCTCACTGTCCAGCTCACTGTCCAGCTCACTGTCCAGCTCACTGTCCAGCTCACTGTCCAGCTCACTGTCCAGCCCACTGTCCAGCCCACTGTCCAGCCCACTGTCCAGCCCACTGTCCAGCCCAACACCCCCCACCACCCCGTCCACCCCCCAGGGACAGCCCCACAGGGCGAAGCAGAGGCCCGGAGAGAGCGAGAACCAGTTAAGGAACTAAAGGCAGTGTGGTGTGCGGGCGCGTTTGTGTGTGTGTGTGCTCATCTTTTGCTGGTTTAGTTAACACTATCAAATTAGGCTTGTTAGACTGGGGCGCGGGGGGGGGGGGGGGGAGCTGGTGTGTGAGGAGCGCCTGCCTGAGGGACTCCAGGTCACCGCCTTAAGCTCACTAGGCTATCAGATACTGGGCCCAGGACCCCACCCGCAGCCCCCACCCACCCACCCACCCACCCCCCCCTCCCAACCCTCCAGCTGCTGTCCCCAGTGGTCCCCCTAAACTTGGATCTCTTTCAACTAACTTCCCTCGAATCCCTCCTCTTTTCCAGGAGACCAGAGAGAGAAACAGATGGAAGAGAGCGACGTACAAATGTCAAGAGTTCTCAAAGACCTGCATGTGGAGGGAGAGAGAGGGAGGGAGAGAGAGCTCGTGGTCCTCCAGGCGCAGTGTCTGTTTAGCTGAACACCAACAGCCAAGCCCGGCAGTTCCCATACACCCCTCCACTGTGTGTGTGTGTGTGTGTGTGTGTCTGTCTCTGTGTGTGTCTGTCTGTGTGTCTGTGTGTGTGTGTCTGTGTGTGTGTGTGTGTCTGTGTGTCTGTGTGTGTGTCTGTGTGTGTGTGTGTCTGTGTGTGTCTGTGTGTGTGTCCAGTATAGTACAGCGAGCGGCTTCCCTGAGTGGAGTGGCAAGTTCTTGTGAGAAGTTCTACTGGTTCACCCCGACACCATCCCACGATGCTGGCTTACTACATGCTCCTCTCCTGGAGTAGTGGGGGAGGGGGGGGCGGGGGCGTTCTGTACATTCTTCTTAACTCTCCCTGTCTCAGGGGCTCGGTGGTATTACATAGGGGGTGGTTCAGGCACTTTTAGAAGCCCCCCCGTTTCATCTGTTCAAAAAAATAATAATCTGAGAGCTTGTTCAACGGGGGCTTGGCCCAGGCCAGGGGCCGGGAGCCAGGGGCCCCTGAGCAGAGAGACTTGGACCCTGGACCTGGGGCGGTCAGAAGGCAGGGAAGCAGCTGCTGGACCTGGGAGTGTGGATCCAGGAGGGTGATGGTGCAGCCTGGAGGGGATCAGTAGGTCCGGCTGCAGCGCTGAGACAGGGGAAGATCACCCACCCTCATCATCACCACCATCCTTCCCCAGTTTCAGTCACCGTCCCTGGACTTCCCCTGAGCCGGGCACCCCCCCACCCCTCCGAGTCGACCGGGTGGTCCCTGTACAGACGGAGGGGGGGTGGGGGTACAGAGTTGGGGGGTCTGGGTGGAGCAGGGCTGTGTGTGTGGAGATGTGGGTTCTCTCAGGTCCGAGCGGGCGGAAGGACTAGATGGGGGCGTCAGTGAGGAGGGTCCAGACAGGGAAGAGGAGGGTCCAGACAGGGAAGAGGAGGGTCCAGACAGGGAAGAGGAGGGTCCAGACAGAGAAGAGGACTGTCAGTGGGACTCATTTACACTGATCTGTACAGCCATACACTTGTACTGTAGTGTTTATCAGTGTGTGTGTGTGTGTGTGTGTGATCAGCAGTCCTTGCTCTCTAGAGACAGTTGGGCGGTGGCACGGTGCAGGTCAGAGGTCACCCTCCTGTGTGCCAGGGGGGGCGGGGGGCATTCGTACCCCCCCAAGGGGGGCGGGCTGTCCCCGTCCCCGCTGCCGTTCTCCTCCGTCTCCATCCCTTCCCCGTTCCTCCCCCTCTCCCTCTCCTTCTCCTCCCCCCGCACCTTCTTGTCGTCAGACTCCTCCAGGGACGCTTCCATGCGCTGGTCCTCGCTCCAGCGCCGCTTGAAACGCAGCTTCAGCGGAATGCACTTGGTGGGGGCGGGGCCGGCGCTGTGGGGGGGCGGCGGCGGCGGGGTGGAGTCCCCCGGCTCGGCCGGCTCGCTCTTCAGGGCGGGGAGGGGGGGGCCACCGCGGGGGCCGTGCGAGGAGGTGAAGAAGGGCAGCAGGCCCGGGGGGGGCGGCGCGGGGGCCTTGAACACGTCCTCGTCCAGGTCCTCGCCGTCGTGGGGGTGGTGGTGGCCGTGGGCCAGGCCGTTGGGGGGGTAGTGGGGGAGGCCCCGGAGGCGGGCGTGGTGGGGGTGGCGGGCGTAGAAGAGGTCGTACTCGTCATCACGGTCGTCATCGCTGATGTCGGTGACCTCCACCTCCTCCTCGGACTCGATGTCGGAAATGGGCTCCACCTAACGCAGGCACAGGGACAGCAGATGGTCAGAGACGGGGAGAGAGAGAGGAGAATGCGTCTCCATGGAGACCTGTCGAGCTCTTTGTCGCGTTAAAGCTGCGAGAGAAATCCCCTGATATCTCATGTGCTTAAGTTCATCACAATAAATAGTCATCAGCTGTTGTTACAGGGCTATAATCTGTTCATGTCTTTTGTCTTATTATTATTCATTCATTCATAGATGCGTTCCTACTGTAACCTATACTGTGTACTGTTGACAGCTACAGATCTATGATGTAGTGAAACACAAACACTAGGGGTGGGAATCTTTTGGTACCTCACGATTAGATTCAAAACGATTCTTGGGGTCACGATTTGATAAAAAACTGATTCACGATTTTTCAGAGAAAATAAATAAATCATAATAATCCAAAAATATATATATAATGGATACAAAAATTACAATAAATTACATCGTTAAAAAAATCGATTCACATACATTTGTGAATCGATCTGAATCGCTAGCAGACTGAATTGCGATTCAAATGTGAATCGATCTTATCCCCCACCCCTAAGAAACAGCCCACTGTCTGTATGTCATCTCTGTCCCTTTCTACTACGAGCCGGCGCGGGTGGTCTGTACACACACTGGAGGAGCGCGTTCAGCCGTTTCACCACCAGCGACACGCGTGCGTGCGCCCCGGGCCTCACCTTGATCTTGGGAAGGCCGGTGCTGTTGAGGGAGCCGGTGGAGGAGGAGTTGGACACCAGGCCGGAGCCGCCGGCCGCGCTCAGGTCGCTGCCGAACGACAGGGACGAGCCCAGGCCCGAGGTGGAGGACAGCGAGCCGGAGCCCGACGATAGCGAGCCTTGCCTGGGGTTGCCCCCGCACCCGTGGCCCTGGCTCTGGCCTTCCCGCTGCTTCTTCCCCAGCGGCGGCGGCTGCAGCTTGAACTTGAAGGGCGACATGTGCGGCGGCTCCTCGCCCAGGTGCAGCGGGTGGTGGATGGGGTGGGAGTGAGGGTGGGGGTGCGGGTGGGCCGAGTGCGGGTGGGGGGGGTGGGCGTGGGACAGCGCCGACGGGTGGTGGTGGCTGTTGTGGCGCTCAGCTCCCCCTCCCCTCTCGCCGCCGCCCCCTCCTCCTCCTCCCCTCTCCGGGGCCAGTGAGCTCTTCTCGGGCGCGGCGCGGTGGGGCTGGGGGATGATGATGTTGGGGTAGTGAAGGAAGGCGCGGGGGCTGAGGTGGTAGTTGTACACGCTCTGGGTGTGGGCCTGCAGGTAGCGCTTCATGTCCTCGGGGTTGAAGGAGAAGTGGGAGCCCAGCATGGGGGACAGGGAGGGGGAGGGGGAGTAGGGGAGGTGGGAGGACGGGGTCATGGACAGGGCCGGGGACAGCGGGGGGGCCAGTAAGCCCGCCCCGCCTCCGGGCCCGGGCAGGGGGGACACGGGGAAGGGGGACATGGAGTCGGGGTGGCCCCGGTGGCCGGTGGGCCCTCGGGGGCCGGCGTGGGCGGGGTTCCCCGGGCCGCCGTACATGCGGAACAGCGACTCGTGGGAGAGACGGGGGTGGATGATGCTCCTGTAGCCCCCTCCCCCGCCCGGCCCCCGCTCCCCGCCCCGCTCCTCCCCCCCGCCCCCGTTGCTCTCCTCGATCTCGGAGTTGACCGAGGTGCCGTCGCTGCAGTCGCTCACGGAGCCGCGCGCCATTCGCCGGGCCACGGCGCTGAACACGCCCCCGGGGCTGCGCAGGTCCTCATTGGGCGAGAGCACGTCGGAGGGCGTGGAGGGCGGGAAGCGGAAGTGGCTGGAGGCGCCGGTGGGGACGGGAGGGGCGCTCTGGGGTACCCCACTCCCTGAGGGAGGAGAGAGGGAGGAGGAGGAGGGGGAGGAGGAGGAGAGAGGGAGGAGGAGAGAGGGAGGAGGAGGAGAGAGGGAGGAGGAGGAGAGAGGGAGGAGGAGAGAGGGAGGAGGAGGAGAGAGGGAGGAGGAGGAGAGAGGGAGGAGGAGAGAGGGAGGAGGAGGAGAGAGGGAGGAGGAGGAGAGAGGGAGGAGGAGAGAGGGAGGAGGAGTGGGAGGGAGGAGGAGAGGGAGGGAGGAGGAGGAGAGGGAGGAGGAGGAGAGGGAGGGAGGAGGAGGAGAGGAGGAGAGGAGAGGGAGGGAGGAGAGGAGAGGGGAGGGAGGAGGAGGGGGAGGGAGGAGGAGAGGGAGGGAGGAGGAGAGGGAGGGAGGAGGAGAGGGAGGGAGGAGGAGAGAGGGAGGAGAGGGAGGGAGGAGGAGAGGGAGGGAGGAGGGAGGGGGAGGGAGGAGGAGGAGAGGGAGGGAGGAGGAGAGGGAGGGAGGAGGAGAGGGAGGGAGGAGGAGAGAGGGAGGAGAGGGAGGGAGGAGGAGAGGGAGGGAGGAGGAGGGGGAGGGAGGAGGAGAGGGAGGGAGGAGGAGAGGGAGGGAGGAGGAGAGGGAGGGAGGAGAGAGGGAGAGAGGAGGAGAGAGGGAGGAGGAGGAGAGAGGGAGGAGAGGGAGGGAGGAGGAGGGGGAGGGAGGAGGAGAGGGAGGGAGGAGGATAGAGGGAGGGAGGAGGAGAGGGAGGGAGGAGGAGAGAGGGAGGAGAGGGAGGGAGGAGGAGAGGGAGGGAGGAGGAGGGGGAGGGAGGAGGAGAGGGAGGGAGGAGGAGAGAGGGAGGAGAGGGAGGGAGGAGGAGAGGGAGGGAGGAGGAGGGGGAGGGAGGAGGAGAGGGAGGGAGGAGGAGAGGGAGGGAGGAGGAGGGGGAGGGAGGAGGAGAGGGAGGGAGGAGGAGGGGGAGGGAGGAGGAGGAGAGAGGGAGGAGGAGGAGAGAGGGAGGAGGAGAGGGAGGGGGAGAGGGAGGAGGAGAGAGGGAGGAGGAGGAGAGAGGGAGGAGGAGGAGAGAGGGAGGAGGAGAGGGAGGGAGGAGGAGGAGAGAGGGAGGAGAGAGGGAGAGAGGAGGAGAGAGGGAGGAGGAGGAGAGAGGGAGAGAGGAGAGGGAGGGGGAGGAGGAGAGGGAGGGGGAGGAGGAGGAGAGAGGGAGGAGGAGAGGGAAGGGGAGAGAGGAAGGAGGGTAGGAGAGAGGAAGGAGGGTGGGAGAGAGGGAGGAGGAGGAGAGGGAGGGAGGAGGAGAGAGGGAGGAAGAGAGAGGGAGGAGGAGAGGGAGGAGGAGAGGGAGGAGGAGAGGGAGGAGGAGAGAGGGAGGAGGAAGAGGAGAGAGGAAGGCGGGTAGGAGAGAGGGAGGAGGTGGGGGGAGGAGAGATGGAGGGAGAGAGGGAGGAAGAAGAGTGAGGAGGAGAGAGGGAGGAGGAGAGAGGGAGGAAGAGAGAGGGAGGAAGAGGAGAGATGGAGGAGGAGGGGGAGAGAGGGAGGAGGAGAGGGAGGGGGAGAGAGGGAGGAGGAGAAGGGG